>NC_133403.1:19284788-19588917 GCF_047511655.1 Castor canadensis
GGTGAATAGGCCTATTTGAAACAAAATGAGCATTTCTCCAACTTGAAAGCTGTGATTTTTCTGGCAGTATTTCTTTCAAAAACTAACTGAATTCACACTGGGCAACAATGTCCTAGATGCTCCTGCTTCTAACACAGACAGTTTTGTTTGGAGAGATACATGTGTTCCTTCCAAGAAGCAGAACAGGCCTATCTGGAGGAACAGAGCCTATCTCCGCCTTGATCCACCCAATTTGCAGGAATTATTCCTTGAAAAGCTATCTAAGTTCCCACTGGACAACAATGCGGTAGATGCTCCTGCTTCTTACACAGATGGCTTTCTTTCGAGAGATACATGTGTTCCTTCAACTTAGCAGAATAGTCCTATCTGGAGCAAAGAGAGGCTATCTTCACCTTTAAATATATGATTTGCAGGAAGTATTACTTGCAAAAAACTAACTCAATTCTCACAGGGAAACAATGTGCTAGATACGCCTGCTTCTAACACAGACAGTTTTCGTTTTAGCAATACATGTGTTTTTTCAATATAGCTGAATAAGCCTACTTGGAGCAAGCAGAGCCTATCTCCACCTTGAAACACCTAAGTCGCAGGAAGTAGTCCCTGAAAAACTAACTCAATTCTCACTGGACAACAGTGTACTAAATGCTCCTGCATCTAATTCAGATGGTTTTTTCAAGAAATACATGTGCTCCTTCAACTTATCTGAAAAGCCTCTCTGGAGAAAACAGAGACTATCTCCTTCTTGAAAACTATTATTGGCAGGAAGGATTCCTTTAATAGGTGACTCAGTTCTCCCAGCGAAACGATGCACTAGGTGCTCCTGCTTTTAAAACAAATGGTTTTCTTTTGGGTGATACCCTGTTTCTTCAACTTAGTTGAATAGGCCTATTTGATGTAAACAGAGCCTATCTGCACCTTCAAACACCTAACATGCAAGAAGTATCCTTTGAAAAACTAACTCAGTTCTCACTGGGCAAAAATGTGCTAGATGCCCAAGTTTCTAACAAAGATGGTTTTCTTTTGAGAGATATATATGTTCCTCCTACTTCTCTGAATAGTCCTATCTGGGGCAAACTGAGCCTACCTGCACCTTGAAACACCTAGGTGGAAGAATGTATTCCTTTCCAAACCTAAATTGATTCTCACAGGGAAACGTGCTAGATGCAACAGCCTCTAACATAGATGATTTTCTTCTGAGAGATACATGTGTTTCTTCAAGTCACATGAGTAGGCCTATTTGGAGAAATCAGAGCCTATCTCCACCTTGAAAACTCCAATTGGAGGAAGTATTCCTTTCAAACACTAACTCAATTCTCACAGGGAAACAATGTGCAAGATGGTCCTGCTTCTAACATATATGGGTTTCTTTTGAGAGATACATTTCTTTCTTCAAGTCAGCTGAACACACCTATTTAGAGCCAACAGACCTTCTCCACCTTGAAACACCTAGGTTGCAGAAAGTATTCTTTCAAAAACTAAGTCAATTCTCACAGGGAAACAATGCAGTAGTTGTTCCTGCTTCTAACATGGATGATTTTCTTTATAGAGGTACATGTGTTTTCTCAACTCAGATGAGTAGGCCCATCTGGGACAAAATGAGCCTTTCTCCACCGTGAAAACTATTATTTGCAGGAAGTATTCGTTTCAAGAGCTAACTCAATTCTTACAGGGAAATATAGTGCTATATGCTGCAGCATCTAACATAGATGGTTTTCTTTTGAGGGATATAATGTTTCTTCAACACAGCACAATGAGTGTATTTGGAGAAAACTGAGCCTATTTACACCAAGAAAACTATGAATTGCTGGTAGTATTCCTTTCAAAAACTAACTGAAATCTCCCATGGAAACAGTGTGCTAGGTATATGCAGCTTCAAACACAGATTTTTCTCTTTTTAGAGATACATATTTTTCTTCAACTCAACTCAATATCTCTACCTGGAATACCTAAGTTACAGGCTGTATTCCTTACAAAAACTAACTCAGTTGTCACAGGGAAACAATATGCTAGATGCTCCTGCTTCTAACACAGATGGGTTCCTTTTGAACGATATATGTGTTTCTTCAACTTGGTTGCATAGACCTTTTTGGACCAAAATGAGCCTTTCTCCACCTTGAAAACTCTGAATTGCTAAATGATTACTTTCTAAAACTAACTCAACTCTCTATGGAAAACAATATGCTACGTGCTGCAACGTCTAACGTAGATGCTTTTCTTTGGAGAGATACAAGTGTTCTACCAAGCTGAATAGGCCTATTTGAAGCAAACAGAGCTTATCTCCACCTTGAAACACCTAAGTTGCAGGAAGCATTCCTTTCAAAAACTAAATAAATTCTCACTGGGCAACAATGAACTAGATGTTCCTGCTTCTAACACAGGTGGTTTTCTTTTGAGAAATACATGTGTTCCTTCAACTTAACCGAATAGGGCTATGTGGAGTAAACCGAGCCTATCTCCACCTTGTTAAACCTACTTTGCTGGATGTATTCTTTGAAAAACTAACTGAATTCTCAATGGGCAACAATGCGCCAGATGCTCCTGATTCTAACAAAATGCTTTTCTTTCAAGAGAAACATGTGTTCCTTCAACTTAGCTGAATATGCCTATCTGTAGCAAACAGAGGCTATCCTCACTTTGTAACACCTAAGTTGCAGGACATATTCCTTTCAAAAAGCTAACTCGATTCTCACCAGGAAAAAATGTGCTAGATGCGGAACCCTGCAACATAGATAGTTTTTTCTAGAGAGATATATGTGTTTCTTTAACTCAGCTGAATCGGCCATTTTGAAATTAATGAGCCTTTTTTCACCTTGGAAACTATGATTTATAGGAAGTTTTCTTTTCAAAAACTAACTGAAGCTCACAGGAAAACAATGTGCTGGATGCTCATGCATCTAACAAGATGATTTTCTTACAAGAGATATATGTTTTTATTCCACCTAGCTGAAAAGGCCTATTTGGAGCAAACAGAGCCTAACTCCAACTTGAAAGACCTAAGTTGCAGGAAGTCTTCCTTGAAAAACTCTCTCAATTCTCACTTAGCCACAATGCACTAGATGCTCATGCTTCTCACACAGATGGTTTTCTTTCCAGTAATACAAATGTTTCTTCAACTTAGCTGAATAAGTCTACTTTGAGCAAACAGAGCCTATCTCCATCTTGAAACACCTAAGTTGCAGAAAGTATTCTTTTCAAAAGCTAACTCAATTCTCACAGGGAAACAATGCACTAGATGCTCCTGCTTCTAACATAGATGGCTTTCTTTATGGAGATACATGTTTATCTTCAACCTTGCTGAGTATGCCTGTTTGAACTAAGCATAGCTTACCTCCACCTTGAAACACCCAAGTTGCAGGAAGTATTCCTTGGAAAACTAACTCAATACTCACTGGGCAACAATGAGCTAGATGCTCCTGCTTCTAACACAGATGGTTGTCTTTGGAGATATACATTTGTTTCTTTACCTTAGCTGAATAGACATATTTGGAGCAAACAGAGGCTGTCTTCACCTTGTGACACCTAAGTTGCAGGAATAGTTCCTTTCAAAAGCTAACTAGAATTCTCACTTGGAAACAATGTTCTAGATGCCAAAGCTTTTAACACAGATTGTTCTCTTTGGAGAGACAAATGTGCTTCTTCAACTTAGATGAATAGGCCTATTTGGAACAAATGACCCTTTCTCCACCTGAAAAACTATGATTGTTCTGGAAGTATTTCTTTCAAAACCTAACTCACTTCTCAATCAGCAACAATTTGCTAGATGTCGTGCATCTAACATAGATGGATTTGGTTCGAGAGATATATGTGTTCCTTCAAATTAGCTGAATAGACATATTTTTAGCAAACAGAGCCAAATCTCCACCTTGAAACACCTAAGTTGCAGGAAGTATTCCTTGAAAAACTATCTCAATTGTCACTGGGCAACCAAGCCCTAACATGCCCCTGCTTCTAACACAGATGGTTTTCTTTCAAGAGACATGTGTTCCTTCAACTTAGCTGAATAGGCTTATCTGGATTAAACAGAGGCAATCTTCACCTTGTAACACCTAAGGTGCAGAAGCATTTCGTTCAAAAACTACCTCATTCTCACATTGAAACAATGTTCTATATGTCAATGCTTGTACAACACATGGTTGTCTTTGGAGAGATACATGTGTTTCTTCAACACAACTGAATAGGCCTATTTGGAACAAAATGAGCCTTTCTCCACCTTGAAACACAAAGGTCGCAGGAAGGATTCCTTGAAAAACTAACTCAATTCTCACTGGACAACAATGCGCTAGGTGCTCTTCCTTGTGACATAGATGGTTATCTTTCGAGAGAAACTTGTGCTCCTTCAACTTAGCTGAATAGGCCCATCTGCATCAAACAGAGCCTATCTCCACTTTGAAAACTATGATTTGAGGGAATATTCCCTTGAAAAACTAACTCAATTCTCAGTAATAAACTAGGTGCTTGCTATTCCTGCTTCTGACACAGATGGTTTTATGCCGAGAGATACAGATGTTTCTTCAGTTAGGTGAATAGGCCTATTTGAAACAAAATGAGCATTTCTCCAACTTGAAAGCTGTGATTTTTCTGGCAGTATTTCTTTCAAAAACTAACTGAATTCACACTGGGCAACAATGTCCTAGATGCTCCTGCTTCTAACACAGACAGTTTTGTTTGGAGAGATACATGTGTTCCTTCCAAGAAGCAGAACAGGCCTATCTGGAGGAACAGAGCCTATCTCCGCCTTGATCCACCCAATTTGCAGGAATTATTCCTTGAAAAGCTATCTAAGTTCCCACTGGACAACAATGCGGTAGATGCTCCTGCTTCTTACACAGATGGGTTTCTTTCGAGAGATACATGTGTTCCTTCAACTTAGCAGAATAGTCCTATCTGGAGCAAAGAGAGGCTATCTTCACCTGGAAATATATGATTTGCAGGAAGTATTACTTGCAAAAAACTAACTCAATTCTCACAGGGAAACAATGTGCTAGATACGCCTGCTTCTAACACAGACAGTTTTCGTTTTAGCAATACATGTGTTTTTTCAATATAGCTGAATAAGCCTACTTGGAGCAAGCAGAGCCTATCTCCACCTTGAAACACCTAAGTCGCAGGAAGTAGTCCCTGAAAAACTAACTCAATTCTCACTGGACAACAGTGTACTAAATGCTCCTGCATCTAATTCAGATGGTTTTTTCAAGAAATACATGTGCTCCTTCAACTTATCTGAAAAGCCTCTCTGGAGAAAACAGAGACTATCTCCTTCTTGAAAACTATTATTGGCAGGAAGGATTCCTTTAATAGGTGACTCAGTTCTCCCAGCGAAACGATGCACTAGGTGCTCCTGCTTTTAAAACAAATGGTTTTCTTTTGGGTGATACCCTGTTTCTTCAACTTAGTTGAATAGGCCTATTTGATGTAAACAGAGCCTATCTGCACCTTCAAACACCTAACATGCAAGAAGTATCCTTTGAAAAACTAACTCAGTTCTCACTGGGCAAAAATGTGCTAGATGCCCAAGTTTCTAACAAAGATGGTTTTCTTTTGAGAGATATATATGTTCCTCCTACTTCTCTGAATAGTCCTATCTGGGGCAAACTGAGCCTACCTGCACCTTGAAACACCTAGGTGGAAGAATGTATTCCTTTCCAAACCTAAATTGATTCTCACAGGGAAACGTGCTAGATGCAACAGCCTCTAACATAGATGATTTTCTTCTGAGAGATACATGTGTTTCTTCAAGTCACATGAGTAGGCCTATTTGGAGAAATCAGAGCCTATCTCCACCTTGAAAACTCCAATTGGAGGAAGTATTCCTTTCAAACACTAACTCAATTCTCACAGGGAAACAATGTGCAAGATGGTCCTGCTTCTAACATATATGGGTTTCTTTTGAGAGATACATTTCTTTCTTCAAGTCAGCTGAATACACCTATTTAGAGCCAACAGACCTTCTCCACCTTGAAACACCTAGGTTGCAGAAAGTATTCTTTCAAAAACTAACTCAATTCTCACAGGGAAACAATGCAGTAGTTGTTCCTGCTTCTAACATGGATGATTTTCTTTATAGAGGTACATGTGTTTTCTCAACTCAGATGAGTAGGCCCATCTGGGACAAAATGAGCCTTTCTCCACCGTGAAAACTATTATTTGCAGGAAGTATTCGTTTCAAGAGCTAACTCAATTCTTACAGGGAAATATAGTGCTATATGCTGCAGCATCTAACATAGATGGTTTTCTTTTGAGGGATATAATGTTTCTTCAACACAGCACAATGAGTGTATTTGGAGAAAACTGAGCCTATTTACACCAAGAAAACTATGAATTGCTGGTAGTATTCCTTTCAAAAACTAACTGAAATCTCCCATGGAAACAGTGTGCTAGGTATATGCAGCTTCAAACACAGATTTTTCTCTTTTTAGAGATACATATTTTTCTTCAACTCAACTCAATATCTCTACCTGGAATACCTAAGTTACAGGCTGTATTCCTTACAAAAACTAACTCAGTTGTCACAGGGAAACAATATGCTAGATGCTCCTGCTTCTAACACAGATGGGTTCCTTTTGAACGATATATGTGTTTCTTCAACTTGGTTGCATAGACCTTTTTGGACCAAAATGAGCCTTTCTCCACCTTGAAAACTCTGAATTGCTAAATGATTACTTTCTAAAACTAACTCAACTCTCTATGGAAAACAATATGCTACGTGCTGCAACGTCTAACGTAGATGCTTTTCTTTGGAGAGATACAAGTGTTCTACCAAGCTGAATAGGCCTATTTGAAGCAAACAGAGCTTATCTCCACCTTGAAACACCTAAGTTGCAGGAAGCATTCCTTTCAAAAACTAAATAAATTCTCACTGGGCAACAATGAACTAGATGCTCCTGCTTCTAACACAGGTGGTTTTCTTTTGAGAAATACATGTGTTCCTTCAACTTAACCGAATAGGGCTATGTGGAGTAAACCGAGCCTATCTCCACCTTGTTAAACCTACTTTGCTGGATGTATTCTTTGAAAAACTAACTGAATTCTCAATGGGCAACAATGCGCCAGATGCTCCTGATTCTAACAAAATGCTTTTCTTTCAAGAGAAACATGTGTTCCTTCAACTTAGCTGAATATGCCTATCTGTAGCAAACAGAGGCTATCCTCACTTTGTAACACCTAAGTTGCAGGACATATTCCTTTCAAAAAGCTAACTCGATTCTCACCAGGAAAAAATGTGCTAGATGCGGAACCCTGCAACATAGATAGTTTTTTCTAGAGAGATATATGTGTTTCTTTAACTCAGCTGAATCGGCCATTTTGAAATTAATGAGCCTTTTTTCACCTTGGAAACTATGATTTATAGGAAGTTTTCTTTTCAAAAACTAACTGAAGCTCACAGGAAAACAATGTGCTGGATGCTCATGCATCTAACAAGATGATTTTCTTACAAGAGATATATGTTTTTATTCCACCTAGCTGAAAAGGCCTATTTGGAGCAAACAGAGCCTAACTCCAACTTGAAAGACCTAAGTTGCAGGAAGTCTTCCTTGAAAAACTCTCTCAATTCTCACTTAGCCACAATGCACTAGATGCTCATGCTTCTCACACAGATGGTTTTCTTTCCAGTAATACAAATGTTTCTTCAACTTAGCTGAATAAGTCTACTTTGAGCAAACAGAGCCTATCTCCATCTTGAAACACCTAAGTTGCAGAAAGTATTCTTTTCAAAAGCTAACTCAATTCTCACAGGGAAACAATGCACTAGATGCTCCTGCTTCTAACATAGATGGCTTTCTTTATGGAGATACATGTTTATCTTCAACCTTGCTGAGTATGCCTGTCTGAACTAAGCATAGCTTACCTCCACCTTGAAACACCCAAGTTGCAGGAAGTATTCCTTGGAAAACTAACTCAATACTCACTGGGCAACAATGAGCTAGATGCTCCTGCTTCTAACACAGATGGTTGTCTTTGGAGATATACATTTGTTTCTTTACCTTAGCTGAATAGACATATTTGGAGCAAACAGAGGCTGTCTTCACCTTGTGAAACCTAAGTTGCAGGAATAGTTCCTTTCAAAAGCTAACTAGAATTCTCACTTGGAAACAATGTTCTAGATGCCAAAGCTTTTAACACAGATTGTTCTCTTTGGAGAGACAAATGTGCTTCTTCAACTTAGATGAATAGGCCTATTTGGAACAAATGACCCTTTCTCCACCTGAAAAACTATGATTGTTCTGGAAGTATTTCTTTCAAAACCTAACTCACTTCTCAATCAGCAACAATTTGCTAGATGTCGTGCATCTAACATAGATGGATTTGGTTCGAGAGATATATGTGTTCCTTCAAATTAGCTGAATAGACATATTTTTAGCAAACAGAGCCAAATCTCCACCTTGAAACACCTAAGTTGCAGGAAGTATTCCTTGAAAAACTATCTCAATTGTCACTGGGCAACCAAGACCTAACATGCCCCTGCTTCTAACACAGATGGTTTTCTTTCAAGAGACATGTGTTCCTTCAACTTAGCTGAATAGGCTTATCTGGATTAAACAGAGGCAATCTTCACCTTGTAACACCTAAGGTGCAGAAGCATTTCGTTCAAAAACTACCTCATTCTCACATTGAAACAATGTTCTATATGTCAATGCTTGTACAACACATGGTTGTCTTTGGAGAGATACATGTGTTTCTTCAACACAACTGAATAGGCCTATTTGGAACAAAATGAGCCTTTCTCCACCTTGAAACACAAAGGTCGCAGGAAGGATTCCTTGAAAAACTAACTCAATTCTCACTGGACAACAATGCGCTAGGTGCTCTTCCTTGTGACATAGATGGTTATCTTTCGAGAGAAACTTGTGCTCCTTCAACTTAGCTGAATAGGCCCATCTGCATCAAACAGAGCCTATCTCCACTTTGAAAACTATGATTTGAGGGAATATTCCCTTGAAAAACTAACTCAATTCTCAGTAATAAACTAGGTGCTTGCTATTCCTGCTTCTGACACAGATGGTTTTATGCCGAGAGATACAGATGTTTCTTCAGTTAGGTGAATAGGCCTATTTGAAACAAAATGAGCATTTCTCCAACTTGAAAGCTGTGATTTTTCTGGCAGTATTTCTTTCAAAAACTAACTGAATTCACACTGGGCAACAATGTCCTAGATGCTCCTGCTTCTAACACAGACAGTTTTGTTTGGAGAGATACATGTGTTCCTTCCAAGAAGCAGAACAGGCCTATCTGGAGGAACAGAGCCTATCTCCGCCTTGATCCACCCAATTTGCAGGAATTATTCCTTGAAAAGCTATCTAAGTTCCCACTGGACAACAATGCGGTAGATGCTCCTGCTTCTTACACAGATGGGTTTCTTTCGAGAGATACATGTGTTCCTTCAACTTAGCAGAATAGTCCTATCTGGAGCAAAGAGAGGCTATCTTCACCTGGAAATGTATGATTTGCAGGAAGTATTACTTGCAAAAAACTAACTCAATTCTCACAGGGAAACAATGTGCTAGATACGCCTGCTTCTAACACAGACAGTTTTCGTTTTAGCAATACATGTGTTTTTTCAATATAGCTGAATAAGCCTACTTGGAGCAAGCAGAGCCTATCTCCACCTTGAAACACCTAAGTCGCAGGAAGTAGTCCCTGAAAAACTAACTCAATTCTCACTGGACAACAGTGTACTAAATGCTCCTGCATCTAATTCAGATGGTTTTTTCAAGAAATACATGTGCTCCTTCAACTTATCTGAAAAGCCTCTCTGGAGAAAACAGAGACTATCTCCTTCTTGAAAACTATTATTGGCAGGAAGGATTCCTTTAATAGGTGACTCAGTTCTCCCAGCGAAACGATGCACTAGGTGCTCCTGCTTTTAAAACAAATGGTTTTCTTTTGGGTGATACCCTGTTTCTTCAACTTAGTTGAATAGGCCTATTTGATGTAAACAGAGCCTATCTGCACCTTCAAACACCTAACATGCAAGAAGTATCCTTTGAAAAACTAACTCAGTTCTCACTGGGCAAAAATGTGCTAGATGCCCAAGTTTCTAACAAAGATGGTTTTCTTTTGAGAGATTTATATGTTCCTCCTACTTCTCTGAATAGTCCTATCTGGGGCAAACTGAGCCTACCTGCACCTTGAAACACCTAGGTGGAAGAATGTATTCCTTTCCAAACCTAAATTGATTCTCACAGGGAAACGTGCTAGATGCAACAGCCTCTAACATAGATGATTTTCTTCTGAGAGATACATGTGTTTCTTCAAGTCACATGAGTAGGCCTATTTGGAGAAATCAGAGCCTATCTCCACCTTGAAAACTCCAATTGGAGGAAGTATTCCTTTCAAACACTAACTCAATTCTCACAGGGAAACAATGTGCAAGATGGTCCTGCTTCTAACATATATGGGTTTCTTTTGAGAGATACATTTCTTTCTTCAAGTCAGCTGAATACACCTATTTAGAGCCAACAGACCTTCTCCACCTTGAAACACCTAGGTTGCAGAAAGTATTCTTTCAAAAACTAACTCAATTCTCACAGGGAAACAATGCAGTAGTTGTTCCTGCTTCTAACATGGATGATTTTCTTTATAGAGGTACATGTGTTTTCTCAACTCAGATGAGTAGGCCCATCTGGGACAAAATGAGCCTTTCTCCACCGTGAAAACTATTATTTGCAGGAAGTATTCGTTTCAAGAGCTAACTCAATTCTTACAGGGAAATATAGTGCTATATGCTGCAGCATCTAACATAGATGGTTTTCTTTTGAGGGATATAATGTTTCTTCAACACAGCACAATGAGTGTATTTGGAGAAAACTGAGCCTATTTACACCAAGAAAACTATGAATTGCTGGTAGTATTCCTTTCAAAAACTAACTGAAATCTCCCATGGAAACAGTGTGCTAGGTATATGCAGCTTCAAACACAGATTTTTCTCTTTTTAGAGATACATATTTTTCTTCAACTCAACTCAATATCTCTACCTGGAATACCTAAGTTACAGGCTGTATTCCTTACAAAAACTAACTCAGTTGTCACAGGGAAACAATATGCTAGATGCTCCTGCTTCTAACACAGATGGGTTCCTTTTGAACGATATATGTGTTTCTTCAACTTGGTTGCATAGACCTTTTTGGACCAAAATGAGCCTTTCTCCACCTTGAAAACTCTGAATTGCTAAATGATTACTTTCTAAAACTAACTCAACTCTCTATGGAAAACAATATGCTACGTGCTGCAACGTCTAACGTAGATGCTTTTCTTTGGAGAGATACAAGTGTTCTACCAAGCTGAATAGGCCTATTTGAAGCAAACAGAGCTTATCTCCACCTTGAAACACCTAAGTTGCAGGAAGCATTCCTTTCAAAAACTAAATAAATTCTCACTGGGCAACAATGAACTAGATGCTCCTGCTTCTAACACAGGTGGTTTTCTTTTGAGAAATACATGTGTTCCTTCAACTTAACCGAATAGGGCTATGTGGAGTAAACCGAGCCTATCTCCACCTTGTTAAACCTACTTTGCTGGATGTATTCTTTGAAAAACTAACTGAATTCTCAATGGGCAACAATGCGCCAGATGCTCCTGATTCTAACAAAATGCTTTTCTTTCAAGAGAAACATGTGTTCCTTCAACTTAGCTGAATATGCCTATCTGTAGCAAACAGAGGCTATCCTCACTTTGTAACACCTAAGTTGCAGGACATATTCCTTTCAAAAAGCTAACTCGATTCTCACCAGGAAAAAATGTGCTAGATGCGGAACCCTGCAACATAGATAGTTTTTTCTAGAGAGATATATGTGTTTCTTTAACTCAGCTGAATCGGCCATTTTGAAATTAATGAGCCTTTTTTCACCTTGGAAACTATGATTTATAGGAAGTTTTCTTTTCAAAAACTAACTGAAGCTCACAGGAAAACAATGTGCTGGATGCTCATGCATCTAACAAGATGATTTTCTTACAAGAGATATATGTTTTTATTCCACCTAGCTGAAAAGGCCTATTTGGAGCAAACAGAGCCTAACTCCAACTTGAAAGACCTAAGTTGCAGGAAGTCTTCCTTGAAAAACTCTCTCAATTCTCACTTAGCCACAATGCACTAGATGCTCATGCTTCTCACACAGATGGTTTTCTTTCCAGTAATACAAATGTTTCTTCAACTTAGCTGAATAAGTCTACTTTGAGCAAACAGAGCCTATCTCCATCTTGAAACACCTAAGTTGCAGAAAGTATTCTTTTCAAAAGCTAACTCAATTCTCACAGGGAAACAATGCACTAGATGCTCCTGCTTCTAACATAGATGGCTTTCTTTATGGAGATACATGTTTATCTTCAACCTTGCTGAGTATGCCTGTTTGAACTAAGCATAGCTTACCTCCACCTTGAAACACCCAAGTTGCAGGAAGTATTCCTTGGAAAACTAACTCAATACTCACTGGGCAACAATGAGCTAGATGCTCCTGCTTCTAACACAGATGGTTGTCTTTGGAGATATACATTTGTTTCTTTACCTTAGCTGAATAGACATATTTGGAGCAAACAGAGGCTGTCTTCACCTTGTGACACCTAAGTTGCAGGAATAGTTCCTTTCAAAAGCTAACTAGAATTCTCACTTGGAAACAATGTTCTAGATGCCAAAGCTTTTAACACAGATTGTTCTCTTTGGAGAGACAAATGTGCTTCTTCAACTTAGATGAATAGGCCTATTTGGAACAAATGACCCTTTCTCCACCTGAAAAACTATGATTGTTCTGGAAGTATTTCTTTCAAAACCTAACTCACTTCTCAATCAGCAACAATTTGCTAGATGTCGTGCATCTAACATAGATGGATTTGGTTCGAGAGATATATGTGTTCCTTCAAATTAGCTGAATAGACATATTTTTAGCAAACAGAGCCAAATCTCCACCTTGAAACACCTAAGTTGCAGGAAGTATTCCTTGAAAAACTATCTCAATTGTCACTGGGCAACCAAGCCCTAACATGCCCCTGCTTCTAACACAGATGGTTTTCTTTCAAGAGACATGTGTTCCTTCAACTTAGCTGAATAGGCTTATCTGGATTAAACAGAGGCAATCTTCACCTTGTAACACCTAAGGTGCAGAAGCATTTCGTTCAAAAACTACCTCATTCTCACATTGAAACAATGTTCTATATGTCAATGCTTGTACAACACATGGTTGTCTTTGGAGAGATACATGTGTTTCTTCAACACAACTGAATAGGCCTATTTGGAACAAAATGAGCCTTTCTCCACCTTGAAACACAAAGGTCGCAGGAAGGATTCCTTGAAAAACTAACTCAATTCTCACTGGACAACAATGCGCTAGGTGCTCTTCCTTGTGACATAGATGGTTATCTTTCGAGAGAAACTTGTGCTCCTTCAACTTAGCTGAATAGGCCCATCTGCATCAAACAGAGCCTATCTCCACTTTGAAAACTATGATTTGAGGGAATATTCCCTTGAAAAACTAACTCAATTCTCAGTAATAAACTAGGTGCTTGCTATTCCTGCTTCTGACACAGATGGTTTTATGCCGAGAGATACAGATGTTTCTTCAGTTAGGTGAATAGGCCTATTTGAAACAAAATGAGCATTTCTCCAACTTGAAAGCTGTGATTTTTCTGGCAGTATTTCTTTCAAAAACTAACTGAATTCACACTGGGCAACAATGTCCTAGATGCTCCTGCTTCTAACACAGACAGTTTTGTTTGGAGAGATACATGTGTTCCTTCCAAGAAGCAGAACAGGCCTATCTGGAGGAACAGAGCCTATCTCCGCCTTGATCCACCCAATTTGCAGGAATTATTCCTTGAAAAGCTATCTAAGTTCCCACTGGACAACAATGCGGTAGATGCTCCTGCTTCTTACACAGATGGGTTTCTTTCGAGAGATACATGTGTTCCTTCAACTTAGCAGAATAGTCCTATCTGGAGCAAAGAGAGGCTATCTTCACCTGGAAATGTATGATTTGCAGGAAGTATTACTTGCAAAAAACTAACTCAATTCTCACAGGGAAACAATGTGCTAGATACGCCTGCTTCTAACACAGACAGTTTTCGTTTTAGCAATACATGTGTTTTTTCAATATAGCTGAATAAGCCTACTTGGAGCAAGCAGAGCCTATCTCCACCTTGAAACACCTAAGTCGCAGGAAGTAGTCCCTGAAAAACTAACTCAATTCTCACTGGACAACAGTGTACTAAATGCTCCTGCATCTAATTCAGATGGTTTTTTCAAGAAATACATGTGCTCCTTCAACTTATCTGAAAAGCCTCTCTGGAGAAAACAGAGACTATCTCCTTCTTGAAAACTATTATTGGCAGGAAGGATTCCTTTAATAGGTGACTCAGTTCTCCCAGCGAAACGATGCACTAGGTGCTCCTGCTTTTAAAACAAATGGTTTTCTTTTGGGTGATACCCTGTTTCTTCAACTTAGTTGAATAGGCCTATTTGATGTAAACAGAGCCTATCTGCACCTTCAAACACCTAACATGCAAGAAGTATCCTTTGAAAAACTAACTCAGTTCTCACTGGGCAAAAATGTGCTAGATGCCCAAGTTTCTAACAAAGATGGTTTTCTTTTGAGAGATTTATATGTTCCTCCTACTTCTCTGAATAGTCCTATCTGGGGCAAACTGAGCCTACCTGCACCTTGAAACACCTAGGTGGAAGAATGTATTCCTTTCCAAACCTAAATTGATTCTCACAGGGAAACGTGCTAGATGCAACAGCCTCTAACATAGATGATTTTCTTCTGAGAGATACATGTGTTTCTTCAAGTCACATGAGTAGGCCTATTTGGAGAAATCAGAGCCTATCTCCACCTTGAAAACTCCAATTGGAGGAAGTATTCCTTTCAAACACTAACTCAATTCTCACAGGGAAACAATGTGCAAGATGGTCCTGCTTCTAACATATATGGGTTTCTTTTGAGAGATACATTTCTTTCTTCAAGTCAGCTGAATACACCTATTTAGAGCCAACAGACCTTCTCCACCTTGAAACACCTAGGTTGCAGAAAGTATTCTTTCAAAAACTAACTCAATTCTCACAGGGAAACAATGCAGTAGTTGTTCCTGCTTCTAACATGGATGATTTTCTTTATAGAGGTACATGTGTTTTCTCAACTCAGATGAGTAGGCCCATCTGGGACAAAATGAGCCTTTCTCCACCGTGAAAACTATTATTTGCAGGAAGTATTCGTTTCAAGAGCTAACTCAATTCTTACAGGGAAATATAGTGCTATATGCTGCAGCATCTAACATAGATGGTTTTCTTTTGAGGGATATAATGTTTCTTCAACACAGCACAATGAGTGTATTTGGAGAAAACTGAGCCTATTTACACCAAGAAAACTATGAATTGCTGGTAGTATTCCTTTCAAAAACTAACTGAAATCTCCCATGGAAACAGTGTGCTAGGTATATGCAGCTTCAAACACAGATTTTTCTCTTTTTAGAGATACATATTTTTCTTCAACTCAACTCAATATCTCTACCTGGAATACCTAAGTTACAGGCTGTATTCCTTACAAAAACTAACTCAGTTGTCACAGGGAAACAATATGCTAGATGCTCCTGCTTCTAACACAGATGGGTTCCTTTTGAACGATATATGTGTTTCTTCAACTTGGTTGCATAGACCTTTTTGGACCAAAATGAGCCTTTCTCCACCTTGAAAACTCTGAATTGCTAAATGATTACTTTCTAAAACTAACTCAACTCTCTATGGAAAACAATATGCTACGTGCTGCAACGTCTAACGTAGATGCTTTTCTTTGGAGAGATACAAGTGTTCTACCAAGCTGAATAGGCCTATTTGAAGCAAACAGAGCTTATCTCCACCTTGAAACACCTAAGTTGCAGGAAGCATTCCTTTCAAAAACTAAATAAATTCTCACTGGGCAACAATGAACTAGATGCTCCTGCTTCTAACACAGGTGGTTTTCTTTTGAGAAATACATGTGTTCCTTCAACTTAACCGAATAGGGCTATGTGGAGTAAACCGAGCCTATCTCCACCTTGTTAAACCTACTTTGCTGGATGTATTCTTTGAAAAACTAACTGAATTCTCAATGGGCAACAATGCGCCAGATGCTCCTGATTCTAACAAAATGCTTTTCTTTCAAGAGAAACATGTGTTCCTTCAACTTAGCTGAATATGCCTATCTGTAGCAAACAGAGGCTATCCTCACTTTGTAACACCTAAGTTGCAGGACATATTCCTTTCAAAAAGCTAACTCGATTCTCACCAGGAAAAAATGTGCTAGAAGCGGAACCCTGCAACATAGATAGTTTTTTCTAGAGAGATATATGTGTTTCTTTAACTCAGCTGAATCGGCCATTTTGAAATTAATGAGCCTTTTTTCACCTTGGAAACTATGATTTATAGGAAGTTTTCTTTTCAAAAACTAACTGAAGCTCACAGGAAAACAATGTGCTGGATGCTCATGCATCTAACAAGATGATTTTCTTACAAGAGATATATGTTTTTATTCCACCTAGCTGAAAAGGCCTATTTGGAGCAAACAGAGCCTAACTCCAACTTGAAAGACCTAAGTTGCAGGAAGTCTTCCTTGAAAAACTCTCTCAATTCTCACTTAGCCACAATGCACTAGATGCTCATGCTTCTCACACAGATGGTTTTCTTTCCAGTAATACAAATGTTTCTTCAACTTAGCTGAATAAGTCTACTTTGAGCAAACAGAGCCTATCTCCATCTTGAAACACCTAAGTTGCAGAAAGTATTCTTTTCAAAAGCTAACTCAATTCTCACAGGGAAACAATGCACTAGATGCTCCTGCTTCTAACATAGATGGCTTTCTTTATGGAGATACATGTTTATCTTCAACCTTGCTGAGTATGCCTGTTTGAACTAAGCATAGCTTACCTCCACCTTGAAACACCCAAGTTGCAGGAAGTATTCCTTGGAAAACTAACTCAATACTCACTGGGCAACAATGAGCTAGATGCTCCTGCTTCTAACACAGATGGTTGTCTTTGGAGATATACATTTGTTTCTTTACCTTAGCTGAATAGACATATTTGGAGCAAACAGAGGCTGTCTTCACCTTGTGACACCTAAGTTGCAGGAATAGTTCCTTTCAAAAGCTAACTAGAATTCTCACTTGGAAACAATGTTCTAGATGCCAAAGCTTTTAACACAGATTGTTCTCTTTGGAGAGACAAATGTGCTTCTTCAACTTAGATGAATAGGCCTATTTGGAACAAATGACCCTTTCTCCACCTGAAAAACTATGATTGTTCTGGAAGTATTTCTTTCAAAACCTAACTCACTTCTCAATCAGCAACAATTTGCTAGATGTCGTGCATCTAACATAGATGGATTTGGTTCGAGAGATATATGTGTTCCTTCAAATTAGCTGAATAGACATATTTTTAGCAAACAGAGCCAAATCTCCACCTTGAAACACCTAAGTTGCAGGAAGTATTCCTTGAAAAACTATCTCAATTGTCACTGGGCAACCAAGCCCTAACATGCCCCTGCTTCTAACACAGATGGTTTTCTTTCAAGAGACATGTGTTCCTTCAACTTAGCTGAATAGGCTTATCTGGATTAAACAGAGGCAATCTTCACCTTGTAACACCTAAGGTGCAGAAGCATTTCGTTCAAAAACTACCTCATTCTCACATTGAAACAATGTTCTATATGTCAATGCTTGTACAACACATGGTTGTCTTTGGAGAGATACATGTGTTTCTTCAACACAACTGAATAGGCCTATTTGGAACAAAATGAGCCTTTCTCCACCTTGAAACACAAAGGTCGCAGGAAGGATTCCTTGAAAAACTAACTCAATTCTCACTGGACAACAATGCGCTAGGTGCTCTTCCTTGTGACATAGATGGTTATCTTTCGAGAGAAACTTGTGCTCCTTCAACTTAGCTGAATAGGCCCATCTGCATCAAACAGAGCCTATCTCCACTTTGAAAACTATGATTTGAGGGAATATTCCCTTGAAAAACTAACTCAATTCTCAGTAATAAACTAGGTGCTTGCTATTCCTGCTTCTGACACAGATGGTTTTATGCCGAGAGATACAGATGTTTCTTCAGTTAGGTGAATAGGCCTATTTGAAACAAAATGAGCATTTCTCCAACTTGAAAGCTGTGATTTTTCTGGCAGTATTTCTTTCAAAAACTAACTGAATTCACACTGGGCAACAATGTCCTAGATGCTCCTGCTTCTAACACAGACAGTTTTGTTTGGAGAGATACATGTGTTCCTTCCAAGAAGCAGAACAGGCCTATCTGGAGGAACAGAGCCTATCTCCGCCTTGATCCACCCAATTTGCAGGAATTATTCCTTGAAAAGCTATCTAAGTTCCCACTGGACAACAATGCGGTAGATGCTCCTGCTTCTTACACAGATGGATTTCTTTCGAGAGATACATGTGTTCCTTCAACTTAGCAGAATAGTCCTATCTGGAGCAAAGAGAGGCTATCTTCACCTTTAAATATATGATTTGCAGGAAGTATTACTTGCAAAAAACTAACTCAATTCTCACAGGGAAACAATGTGCTAGATACGCCTGCTTCTAACACAGACAGTTTTCGTTTTAGCAATACATGTGTTTTTTCAATATAGCTGAATAAGCCTACTTGGAGCAAGCAGAGCCTATCTCCACCTTGAAACACCTAAGTCGCAGGAAGTAGTCCCTGAAAAACTAACTCAATTCTCACTGGACAACAGTGTACTAAATGCTCCTGCATCTAATTCAGATGGTTTTTTCAAGAAATACATGTGCTCCTTCAACTTATCTGAAAAGCCTCTCTGGAGAAAACAGAGACTATCTCCTTCTTGAAAACTATTATTGGCAGGAAGGATTCCTTTAATAGGTGACTCAGTTCTCCCAGCGAAACGATGCACTAGGTGCTCCTGCTTTTAAAACAAATGGTTTTCTTTTGGGTGATACCCTGTTTCTTCAACTTAGTTGAATAGGCCTATTTGATGTAAACAGAGCCTATCTGCACCTTCAAACACCTAACATGCAAGAAGTATCCTTTGAAAAACTAACTCAGTTCTCACTGGGCAAAAATGTGCTAGATGCCCAAGTTTCTAACAAAGATGGTTTTCTTTTGAGAGATATATATGTTCCTCCTACTTCTCTGAATAGTCCTATCTGGGGCAAACTGAGCCTACCTGCACCTTGAAACACCTAGGTGGAAGAATGTATTCCTTTCCAAACCTAAATTGATTCTCACAGGGAAACGTGCTAGATGCAACAGCCTCTAACATAGATGATTTTCTTCTGAGAGATACATGTGTTTCTTCAAGTCACATGAGTAGGCCTATTTGGAGAAATCAGAGCCTATCTCCACCTTGAAAACTCCAATTGGAGGAAGTATTCCTTTCAAACACTAACTCAATTCTCACAGGGAAACAATGTGCAAGATGGTCCTGCTTCTAACATATATGGGTTTCTTTTGAGAGATACATTTCTTTCTTCAAGTCAGCTGAACACACCTATTTAGAGCCAACAGACCTTCTCCACCTTGAAACACCTAGGTTGCAGAAAGTATTCTTTCAAAAACTAAGTCAATTCTCACAGGGAAACAATGCAGTAGTTGTTCCTGCTTCTAACATGGATGATTTTCTTTATAGAGGTACATGTGTTTTCTCAACTCAGATGAGTAGGCCCATCTGGGACAAAATGAGCCTTTCTCCACCGTGAAAACTATTATTTGCAGGAAGTATTCGTTTCAAGAGCTAACTCAATTCTTACAGGGAAATATAGTGCTATATGCTGCAGCATCTAACATAGATGGTTTTCTTTTGAGGGATATAATGTTTCTTCAACACAGCACAATGAGTGTATTTGGAGAAAACTGAGCCTATTTACACCAAGAAAACTATGAATTGCTGCTAGTATTCCTTTCAAAAACTAACTGAAATCTCCCATGGAAACAGTGTGCTAGGTATATACAGCTTCAAACACAGATTTTTCTCTTTTTAGAGATACATATTTTTCTTCAACTCAACTCAATATCTCTACCTGGAATACCTAAGTTACAGGCTGTATTCCTTACAAAAACTAACTCAGTTGTCACAGGGAAACAATATGTTAGATGCTCCTGCTTCTAACACAGATGGGTTCCTTTTGAACGATATATGTGTTTCTTCAACTTGGTTGCATAGACCTTTTTGGACCAAAATGAGCCTTTCTCCACCTTGAAAACTCTGAATTGCTAAATGATTACTTTCTAAAACTAACTCAACTCTCTATGGAAAACAATATGCTACGTGCTGCAACGTCTAACGTAGATGCTTTTCTTTGGAGAGATACAAGTGTTCTACCAAGCTGAATAGGCCTATTTGAAGCAAACAGAGCTTATCTCCACCTTGAAACACCTAAGTTGCAGGAAGCATTCCTTTCAAAAACTAAATAAATTCTCACTGGGCAACAATGAACTAGATGCTCCTGCTTCTAACACAGGTGGTTTTCTTTTGAGAAATACATGTGTTCCTTCAACTTAACCGAATAGGGCTATGTGGAGTAAACCGAGCCTATCTCCACCTTGTTAAACCTACTTTGCTGGATGTATTCTTTGAAAAACTAACTGAATTCTCAATGGGCAACAATGCGCCAGATGCTCCTGATTCTAACAAAATGCTTTTCTTTCAAGAGAAACATGTGTTCCTTCAACTTAGCTGAATATGCCTATCTGTAGCAAACAGAGGCTATCCTCACTTTGTAACACCTAAGTTGCAGGACATATTCCTTTCAAAAAGCTAACTCGATTCTCACCAGGAAAAAATGTGCTAGATGCGGAACCCTGCAACATAGATAGTTTTTTCTAGAGAGATATATGTGTTTCTTTAACTCAGCTGAATCGGCCATTTTGAAATTAATGAGCCTTTTTTCACCTTGGAAACTATGATTTATAGGAAGTTTTCTTTTCAAAAACTAACTGAAGCTCACAGGAAAACAATGTGCTGGATGCTCATGCATCTAACAAGATGATTTTCTTACAAGAGATATATGTTTTTATTCCACCTAGCTGAAAAGGCCTATTTGGAGCAAACAGAGCCTAACTCCAACTTGAAAGACCTAAGTTGCAGGAAGTCTTCCTTGAAAAACTCTCTCAATTCTCACTTAGCCACAATGCACTAGATGCTCATGCTTCTCACACAGATGGTTTTCTTTCCAGTAATACAAATGTTTCTTCAACTTAGCTGAATAAGTCTACTTTGAGCAAACAGAGCCTATCTCCATCTTGAAACACCTAAGTTGCAGAAAGTATTCTTTTCAAAAGCTAACTCAATTCTCACAGGGAAACAATGCACTAGATGCTCCTGCTTCTAACATAGATGGCTTTCTTTATGGAGATACATGTTTATCTTCAACCTTGCTGAGTATGCCTGTTTGAACTAAGCATAGCTTACCTCCACCTTGAAACACCCAAGTTGCAGGAAGTATTCCTTGGAAAACTAACTCAATACTCACTGGGCAACAATGAGCTAGATGCTCCTGCTTCTAACACAGATGGTTGTCTTTGGAGATATACATTTGTTTCTTTACCTTAGCTGAATAGACATATTTGGAGCAAACAGAGGCTGTCTTCACCTTGTGACACCTAAGTTGCAGGAATAGTTCCTTTCAAAAGCTAACTAGAATTCTCACTTGGAAACAATGTTCTAGATGCCAAAGCTTTTAACACAGATTGTTCTCTTTGGAGAGACAAATGTGCTTCTTCAACTTAGATGAATAGGCCTATTTGGAACAAATGACCCTTTCTCCACCTGAAAAACTATGATTGTTCTGGAAGTATTTCTTTCAAAACCTAACTCACTTCTCAATCAGCAACAATTTGCTAGATGTCGTGCATCTAACATAGATGGATGTGGTTCGAGAGATATATGTGTTCCTTCAAATTAGCTGAATAGACATATTTTTAGCAAACAGAGCCAAATCTCCACCTTGAAACACCTAAGTTGCAGGAAGTATTCCTTGAAAAACTATCTCAATTGTCACTGGGCAACCAAGCCCTAACATGCCCCTGCTTCTAACACAGATGGTTTTCTTTCAAGAGACATGTGTTCCTTCAACTTAGCTGAATAGGCTTATCTGGATTAAACAGAGGCAATCTTCACCTTGTAACACCTAAGGTGCAGAAGCATTTCGTTCAAAAACTACCTCATTCTCACATTGAAACAATGTTCTATATGTCAATGCTTGTACAACACATGGTTGTCTTTGGAGAGATACATGTGTTTCTTCAACACAACTGAATAGGCCTATTTGGAACAAAATGAGCCTTTCTCCACCTTGAAACACAAAGGTCGCAGGAAGGATTCCTTGAAAAACTAACTCAATTCTCACTGGACAACAATGCGCTAGGTGCTCTTCCTTGTGACATAGATGGTTATCTTTCGAGAGAAACTTGTGCTCCTTCAACTTAGCTGAATAGGCCCATCTGCATCAAACAGAGCCTATCTCCACTTTGAAAACTATGATTTGAGGGAATATTCCCTTGAAAAACTAACTCAATTCTCAGTAATAAACTAGGTGCTTGCTATTCCTGCTTCTGACACAGATGGTTTTATGCCGAGAGATACAGATGTTTCTTCAGTTAGGTGAATAGGCCTATTTGAAACAAAATGAGCATTTCTCCAACTTGAAAGCTGTGATTTTTCTGGCAGTATTTCTTTCAAAAACTAACTGAATTCACACTGGGCAACAATGTCCTAGATGCTCCTGCTTCTAACACAGACAGTTTTGTTTGGAGAGATACATGTGTTCCTTCCAAGAAGCAGAACAGGCCTATCTGGAGGAACAGAGCCTATCTCCGCCTTGATCCACCCAATTTGCAGGAATTATTCCTTGAAAAGCTATCTAAGTTCCCACTGGACAACAATGCGGTAGATGCTCCTGCTTCTTACACAGATGGGTTTCTTTCGAGAGATACATGTGTTCCTTCAACTTAGCAGAATAGTCCTATCTGGAGCAAAGAGAGGCTATCTTCACCTGGAAATATATGATTTGCAGGAAGTATTACTTGCAAAAAACTAACTCAATTCTCACAGGGAAACAATGTGCTAGATACGCCTGCTTCTAACACAGACAGTTTTCGTTTTAGCAATACATGTGTTTTTTCAATATAGCTGAATAAGCCTACTTGGAGCAAGCAGAGCCTATCTCCACCTTGAAACACCTAAGTCGCAGGAAGTAGTCCCTGAAAAACTAACTCAATTCTCACTGGACAACAGTGTACTAAATGCTCCTGCATCTAATTCAGATGGTTTTTTCAAGAAATACATGTGCTCCTTCAACTTATCTGAAAAGCCTCTCTGGAGAAAACAGAGACTATCTCCTTCTTGAAAACTATTATTGGCAGGAGGGATTCCTTTAATAGGTGACTCAGTTCTCCCAGCGAAACGATGCACTAGGTGCTCCTGCTTTTAAAACAAATGGTTTTCTTTTGGGTGATACCCAGTTTCTTCAACTTAGTTGAATAGGCCTATTTGATGTAAACAGAGCCTATCTGCACCTTCAAACACCTAACATGCAAGAAGTATCCTTTGAAAAACTAACTCAGTTCTCACTGGGCAAAAATGTGCTAGATGCCCAAGTTTCTAACAAAGATGGTTTTCTTTTGAGAGATATATATGTTCCTCCTACTTCTCTGAATAGTCCTATCTGGGGCAAACTGAGCCTACCTGCACCTTGAAACACCTAGGTGGAAGAATGTATTCCTTTCCAAACCTAAATTGATTCTCACAGGGAAACGTGCTAGATGCAACAGCCTCTAACATAGATGATTTTCTTCTGAGAGATACATGTGTTTCTTCAAGTCACATGAGTAGGCCTATTTGGAGAAATCAGAGCCTATCTCCACCTTGAAAACTCCAATTGGAGGAAGTATTCCTTTCAAACACTAACTCAATTCTCACAGGGAAACAATGTGCAAGATGGTCCTGCTTCTAACATATATGGGTTTCTTTTGAGAGATACATTTCTTTCTTCAAGTCAGCTGAATACACCTATTTAGAGCCAACAGACCTTCTCCACCTTGAAACACCTAGGTTGCAGAAAGTATTCTTTCAAAAACTAACTCAATTCTCACAGGGAAACAATGCAGTAGTTGTTCCTGCTTCTAACATGGATGATTTTCTTTATAGAGGTACATGTGTTTTCTCAACTCAGATGAGTAGGCCCATCTGGGACAAAATGAGCCTTTCTCCACCGTGAAAACTATTATTTGCAGGAAGTATTCGTTTCAAGAGCTAACTCAATTCTTACAGGGAAATATAGTGCTATATGCTGCAGCATCTAACATAGATGGTTTTCTTTTGAGGGATATAATGTTTCTTCAACACAGCACAATGAGTGTATTTGGAGAAAACTGAGCCTATTTACACCAAGAAAACTATGAATTGCTGGTAGTATTCCTTTCAAAAACTAACTGAAATCTCCCATGGAAACAGTGTGCTAGGTATATGCAGCTTCAAACACAGATTTTTCTCTTTTTAGAGATACATATTTTTCTTCAACTCAACTCAATATCTCTACCTGGAATACCTAAGTTACAGGCTGTATTCCTTACAAAAACTAACTCAGTTGTCACAGGGAAACAATATGCTAGATGCTCCTGCTTCTAACACAGATGGGTTCCTTTTGAACGATATATGTGTTTCTTCAACTTGGTTGCATAGACCTTTTTGGACCAAAATGAGCCTTTCTCCACCTTGAAAACTCTGAATTGCTAAATGATTACTTTCTAAAACTAACTCAACTCTCTATGGAAAACAATATGCTACGTGCTGCAACGTCTAACGTAGATGCTTTTCTTTGGAGAGATACAAGTGTTCTACCAAGCTGAATAGGCCTATTTGAAGCAAACAGAGCTTATCTCCACCTTGAAACACCTAAGTTGCAGGAAGCATTCCTTTCAAAAACTAAATAAATTCTCACTGGGCAACAATGAACTAGATGTTCCTGCTTCTAACACAGGTGGTTTTCTTTTGAGAAATACATGTGTTCCTTCAACTTAACCGAATAGGGCTATGTGGAGTAAACCGAGCCTATCTCCACCTTGTTAAACCTACTTTGCTGGATGTATTCTTTGAAAAACTAACTGAATTCTCAATGGGCAACAATGCGCCAGATGCTCCTGATTCTAACAAAATGCTTTTCTTTCAAGAGAAACATGTGTTCCTTCAACTTAGCTGAATATGCCTATCTGTAGCAAACAGAGGCTATCCTCACTTTGTAACACCTAAGTTGCAGGACATATTCCTTTCAAAAAGCTAACTCGATTCTCACCAGGAAAAAATGTGCTAGATGCGGAACCCTGCAACATAGATAGTTTTTTCTAGAGAGATATATGTGTTTCTTTAACTCAGCTGAATCGGCCATTTTGAAATTAATGAGCCTTTTTTCACCTTGGAAACTATGATTTATAGGAAGTTTTCTTTTCAAAAACTAACTGAAGCTCACAGGAAAACAATGTGCTGGATGCTCATGCATCTAACAAGATGATTTTCTTACAAGAGATATATGTTTTTATTCCACCTAGCTGAAAAGGCCTATTTGGAGCAAACAGAGCCTATCTCCAACTTGAAAGACCTAAGTTGCAGGAAGTCTTCCTTGAAAAACTCTCTCAATTCTCACTTAGCCACAATGCACTAGATGCTCATGCTTCTCACACAGATGGTTTTCTTTCCAGTAATACAAATGTTTCTTCAACTTAGCTGAATAAGTCTACTTTGAGCAAACAGAGCCTATCTCCATCTTGAAACACCTAAGTTGCAGAAAGTATTCTTTTCAAAAGCTAACTCAATTCTCACAGGGAAACAATGCACTAGATGCTCCTGCTTCTAACATAGATGGCTTTCTTTATGGAGATACATGTTTATCTTCAACCTTGCTGAGTATGCCTGTTTGAACTAAGCATAGCTTACCTCCACCTTGAAACACCCAAGTTGCAGGAAGTATTCCTTGGAAAACTAACTCAATACTCACTGGGCAACAATGAGCTAGATGCTCCTGCTTCTAACACAGATGGTTGTCTTTGGAGATATACATTTGTTTCTTTACCTTAGCTGAATAGACATATTTGGAGCAAACAGAGGCTGTCTTCACCTTGTGACACCTAAGTTGCAGGAATAGTTCCGTTCAAAAGCTAACTAGAATTCTCACTTGGAAACAATGTTCTAGATGCCAAAGCTTTTAACACAGATTGTTCTCTTTGGAGAGACAAATGTGCTTCTTCAACTTAGATGAATAGGCCTATTTGGAACAAATGACCCTTTCTCCACCTGAAAAACTATGATTGTTCTGGAAGTATTTCTTTCAAAACCTAACTCACTTCTCAATCAGCAACAATTTGCTAGATGTCGTGCATCTAACATAGATGGATTTGGGTCGAGAGATATATGTGTTCCTTCAAATTAGCTGAATAGACATATTTTTAGCAAACAGAGCCAAATCTCCACCTTGAAACACCTAAGTTGCAGGAAGTATTCCTTGAAAAACTATCTCAATTGTCACTGGGCAACCAAGCCCTAACATGCCCCTGCTTCTAACACAGATGGTTTTCTTTCAAGAGACATGTGTTCCTTCAACTTAGCTGAATAGGCTTATCTGGATTAAACAGAGGCAATCTTCACCTTGTAACACCTAAGGTGCAGAAGCATTTCGTTCAAAAACTACCTCATTCTCACATTGAAACAATGTTCTATATGTCAATGCTTGTACAACACATGGTTGTCTTTGGAGAGATACATGTGTTTCTTCAACACAACTGAATAGGCCTATTTGGAACAAAATGAGCCTTTCTCCACCTTGAAACACAAAGGTCGCAGGAAGGATTCCTTGAAAAACTAACTCAATTCTCACTGGACAACAATGCGCTAGGTGCTCTTCCTTGTGACATAGATGGTTATCTTTCGAGAGAAACTTGTGCTCCTTCAACTTAGCTGAATAGGCCCATCTGCATCAAACAGAGCCTATCTCCACTTTGAAAACTATGATTTGAGGGAATATTCCCTTGAAAAACTAACTCAATTCTCAGTAATAAACTAGGTGCTTGCTATTCCTGCTTCTGACACAGATGGTTTTATGCCGAGAGATACAGATGTTTCTTCAGTTAGGTGAATAGGCCTATTTGAAACAAAATGAGCATTTCTCCAACTTGAAAGCTGTGATTTTTCTGGCAGTATTTCTTTCAAAAACTAACTGAATTCACACTGGGCAACAATGTCCTAGATGCTCCTGCTTCTAACACAGACAGTTTTGTTTGGAGAGATACATGTGTTCCTTCCAAGAAGCAGAACAGGCCTATCTGGAGGAACAGAGCCTATCTCCGCCTTGATCCACCCAATTTGCAGGAATTATTCCTTGAAAAGCTATCTAAGTTCCCACTGGACAACAATGCGGTAGATGCTCCTGCTTCTTACACAGATGGGTTTCTTTCGAGAGATACATGTGTTCCTTCAACTTAGCAGAATAGTCCTATCTGGAGCAAAGAGAGGCTATCTTCACCTGGAAATATATGATTTGCAGGAAGTATTACTTGCAAAAAACTAACTCAATTCTCACAGGGAAACAATGTGCTAGATACGCCTGCTTCTAACACAGACAGTTTTCGTTTTAGCAATACATGTGTTTTTTCAATATAGCTGAATAAGCCTACTTGGAGCAAGCAGAGCCTATCTCCACCTTGAAACACCTAAGTCGCAGGAAGTAGTCCCTGAAAAACTAACTCAATTCTCACTGGACAACAGTGTACTAAATGCTCCTGCATCTAATTCAGATGGTTTTTTCAAGAAATACATGTGCTCCTTCAACTTATCTGAAAAGCCTCTCTGGAGAAAACAGAGACTATCTCCTTCTTGAAAACTATTATTGGCAGGAAGGATTCCTTTAATAGGTGACTCAGTTCTCCCAGCGAAACGATGCACTAGGTGCTCCTGCTTTTAAAACAAATGGTTTTCTTTTGGGTGATACCCAGTTTCTTCAACTTAGTTGAATAGGCCTATTTGATGTAAACAGAGCCTATCTGCACCTTCAAACACCTAACATGCAAGAAGTATCCTTTGAAAAACTAACTCAGTTCTCACTGGGCAAAAATGTGCTAGATGCCCAAGTTTCTAACAAAGATGGTTTTCTTTTGAGAGATATATATGTTCCTCCTACTTCTCTGAATAGTCCTATCTGGGGCAAACTGAGCCTACCTGCACCTTGAAACACCTAGGTGGAAGAATGTATTCCTTTCCAAACCTAAATTGATTCTCACAGGGAAACGTGCTAGATGCAACAGCCTCTAACATAGATGATTTTCTTCTGAGAGATACATGTGTTTCTTCAAGTCACATGAGTAGGCCTATTTGGAGAAATCAGAGCCTATCTCCACCTTGAAAACTCCAATTGGAGGAAGTATTCCTTTCAAACACTAACTCAATTCTCACAGGGAAACAATGTGCAAGATGGTCCTGCTTCTAACATATATGGGTTTCTTTTGAGAGATACATTTCTTTCTTCAAGTCAGCTGAATACACCTATTTAGAGCCAACAGACCTTCTCCACCTTGAAACACCTAGGTTGCAGAAAGTATTCTTTCAAAAACTAACTCAATTCTCACAGGGAAACAATGCAGTAGTTGTTCCTGCTTCTAACATGGATGATTTTCTTTATAGAGGTACACGTGTTTTCTCAACTCAGATGAGTAGGCCCATCTGGGACAAAATGAGCCTTTCTCCACCGTGAAAAGTATTATTTGCAGGAAGTATTCGTTTCAAGAGCTAACTCAATTCTTACAGGGAAATATAGTGCTATATGCTGCAGCATCTAACATAGATGGTTTTCTTTTGAGGGATATAATGTTTCTTCAACACAGCACAATGAGTGTATTTGGAGAAAACTGAGCCTATTTACACCAAGAAAACTATGAATTGCTGGTAGTATTCCTTTCAAAAACTAACTGAAATCTCCCATGGAAACAGTGTGCTAGGTATATGCAGCTTCAAACACAGATTTTTCTCTTTTTAGAGATACATATTTTTCTTCAACTCAACTCAATATCTCTACCTGGAATACCTAAGTTACAGGCTGTATTCCTTACAAAAACTAACTCAGTTGTCACAGGGAAACAATATGCTAGATGCTCCTGCTTCTAACACAGATGGGTTCCTTTTGAACGATATATGTGTTTCTTCAACTTGGTTGCATAGACCTTTTTGGACCAAAATGAGCCTTTCTCCACCTTGAAAACTCTGAATTGCTAAATGATTACTTTCTAAAACTAACTCAACTCTCTATGGAAAACAATATGCTACGTGCTGCAACGTCTAACGTAGATGCTTTTCTTTGGAGAGATACAAGTGTTCTACCAAGCTGAATAGGCCTATTTGAAGCAAACAGAGCTTATCTCCACCTTGAAACACCTAAGTTGCAGGAAGCATTCCTTTCAAAAACTAAATAAATTCTCACTGGGCAACAATGAACTAGATGTTCCTGCTTCTAACACAGGTGGTTTTCTTTTGAGAAATACATGTGTTCCTTCAACTTAACCGAATAGGGCTATGTGGAGTAAACCGAGCCTATCTCCACCTTGTTAAACCTACTTTGCTGGATGTATTCTTTGAAAAACTAACTGAATTCTCAATGGGCAACAATGCGCCAGATGCTCCTGATTCTAACAAAATGCTTTTCTTTCAAGAGAAACATGTGTTCCTTCAACTTAGCTGAATATGCCTATCTGTAGCAAACAGAGGCTATCCTCACTTTGTAACACCTAAGTTGCAGGACATATTCCTTTCAAAAAGCTAACTCGATTCTCACCAGGAAAAAATGTGCTAGATGCGGAACCCTGCAACATAGATAGTTTTTTCTAGAGAGATATATGTGTTTCTTTAACTCAGCTGAATCGGCCATTTTGAAATTAATGAGCCTTTTTTCACCTTGGAAACTATGATTTATAGGAAGTTTTCTTTTCAAAAACTAACTGAAGCTCACAGGAAAACAATGTGCTGGATGCTCATGCATCTAACAAGATGATTTTCTTACAAGAGATATATGTTTTTATTCCACCTAGCTGAAAAGGCCTATTTGGAGCAAACAGAGCCTATCTCCAACTTGAAAGACCTAAGTTGCAGGAAGTCTTCCTTGAAAAACTCTCTCAATTCTCACTTAGCCACAATGCACTAGATGCTCATGCTTCTCACACAGATGGTTTTCTTTCCAGTAATACAAATGTTTCTTCAACTTAGCTGAATAAGTCTACTTTGAGCAAACAGAGCCTATCTCCATCTTGAAACACCTAAGTTGCAGAAAGTATTCTTTTCAAAAGCTAACTCAATTCTCACAGGGAAACAATGCACTAGATGCTCCTGCTTCTAACATAGATGGCTTTCTTTATGGAGATACATGTTTATCTTCAACCTTGCTGAGTATGCCTGTTTGAACTAAGCATAGCTTACCTCCACCTTGAAACACCCAAGTTGCAGGAAGTATTCCTTGGAAAACTAACTCAATACTCACTGGGCAACAATGAGCTAGATGCTCCTGCTTCTAACACAGATGGTTGTCTTTGGAGATATACATTTGTTTCTTTACCTTAGCTGAATAGACATATTTGGAGCAAACAGAGGCTGTCTTCACCTTGTGACACCTAAGTTGCAGGAATAGTTCCGTTCAAAAGCTAACTAGAATTCTCACTTGGAAACAATGTTCTAGATGCCAAAGGTTTTAACACAGATTGTTCTCTTTGGAGAGACAAATGTGCTTCTTCAACTTAGATGAATAGGCCTATTTGGAACAAATGACCCTTTCTCCACCTGAAAAACTATGATTGTTCTGGAAGTATTTCTTTCAAAACCTAACTCACTTCTCAATCAGCAACAATTTGCTAGATGTCGTGCATCTAACATAGATGGATTTGGGTCGAGAGATATATGTGTTCCTTCAAATTAGCTGAATAGACATATTTTTAGCAAACAGAGCCAAATCTCCACCTTGAAACACCTAAGTTGCAGGAAGTATTCCTTGAAAAACTATCTCAATTGTCACTGGGCAACCAAGCCCTAACATGCCCCTGCTTCTAACACAGATGGTTTTCTTTCAAGAGACATGTGTTCCTTCAACTTAGCTGAATAGGCTTATCTGGATTAAACAGAGGCAATCTTCACCTTGTAACACCTAAGGTGCAGAAGCATTTCGTTCAAAAACTACCTCATTCTCACATTGAAACAATGTTCTATATGTCAATGCTTGTACAACACATGGTTGTCTTTGGAGAGATACATGTGTTTCTTCAACACAACTGAATAGGCCTATTTGGAACAAAATGAGCCTTTCTCCACCTTGAAACACAAAGGTCGCAGGAAGGATTCCTTGAAAAACTAACTCAATTCTCACTGGACAACAATGCGCTAGGTGCTCTTCCTTGTGACATAGATGGTTATCTTTCGAGAGAAACTTGTGCTCCTTCAACTTAGCTGAATAGGCCCATCTGCATCAAACAGAGCCTATCTCCACTTTGAAAACTATGATTTGAGGGAATATTCCCTTGAAAAACTAACTCAATTCTCAGTAATAAACTAGGTGCTTGCTATTCCTGCTTCTGACACAGATGGTTTTATGCCGAGAGATACAGATGTTTCTTCAGTTAGGTGAATAGGCCTATTTGAAACAAAATGAGCATTTCTCCAACTTGAAAGCTGTGATTTTTCTGGCAGTATTTCTTTCAAAAACTAACTGAATTCACACTGGGCAACAATGTCCTAGATGCTCCTGCTTCTAACACAGACAGTTTTGTTTGGAGAGATACATGTGTTCCTTCCAAGAAGCAGAACAGGCCTATCTGGAGGAACAGAGCCTATCTCCGCCTTGATCCACCCAATTTGCAGGAATTATTCCTTGAAAAGCTATCTAAGTTCCCACTGGACAACAATGCGGTAGATGCTCCTGCTTCTTACACAGATGGGTTTCTTTCGAGAGATACATGTGTTCCTTCAACTTAGCAGAATAGTCCTATCTGGAGCAAAGAGAGGCTATCTTCACCTGGAAATATATGATTTGCAGGAAGTATTACTTGCAAAAAACTAACTCAATTCTCACAGGGAAACAATGTGCTAGATACGCCTGCTTCTAACACAGACAGTTTTCGTTTTAGCAATACATGTGTTTTTTCAATATAGCTGAATAAGCCTACTTGGAGCAAGCAGAGCCTATCTCCACCTTGAAACACCTAAGTCGCAGGAAGTAGTCCCTGAAAAACTAACTCAATTCTCACTGGACAACAGTGTACTAAATGCTCCTGCATCTAATTCAGATGGTTTTTTCAAGAAATACATGTGCTCCTTCAACTTATCTGAAAAGCCTCTCTGGAGAAAACAGAGACTATCTCCTTCTTGAAAACTATTATTGGCAGGAAGGATTCCTTTAATAGGTGACTCAGTTCTCCCAGCGAAACGATGCACTAGGTGCTCCTGCTTTTAAAACAAATGGTTTTCTTTTGGGTGATACCCAGTTTCTTCAACTTAGTTGAATAGGCCTATTTGATGTAAACAGAGCCTATCTGCACCTTCAAACACCTAACATGCAAGAAGTATCCTTTGAAAAACTAACTCAGTTCTCACTGGGCAAAAATGTGCTAGATGCCCAAGTTTCTAACAAAGATGGTTTTCTTTTGAGAGATATATATGTTCCTCCTACTTCTCTGAATAGTCCTATCTGGGGCAAACTGAGCCTACCTGCACCTTGAAACACCTAGGTGGAAGAATGTATTCCTTTCCAAACCTAAATTGATTCTCACAGGGAAACGTGCTAGATGCAACAGCCTCTAACATAGATGATTTTCTTCTGAGAGATACATGTGTTTCTTCAAGTCACATGAGTAGGCCTATTTGGAGAAATCAGAGCCTATCTCCACCTTGAAAACTCCAATTGGAGGAAGTATTCCTTTCAAACACTAACTCAATTCTCACAGGGAAACAATGTGCAAGATGGTCCTGCTTCTAACATATATGGGTTTCTTTTGAGAGATACATTTCTTTCTTCAAGTCAGCTGAATACACCTATTTAGAGCCAACAGACCTTCTCCACCTTGAAACACCTAGGTTGCAGAAAGTATTCTTTCAAAAACTAACTCAATTCTCACAGGGAAACAATGCAGTAGTTGTTCCTGCTTCTAACATGGATGATTTTCTTTATAGAGGTACATGTGTTTTCTCAACTCAGATGAGTAGGCCCATCTGGGACAAAATGAGCCTTTCTCCACCGTGAAAACTATTATTTGCAGGAAGTATTCGTTTCAAGAGCTAACTCAATTCTTACAGGGAAATATAGTGCTATATGCTGCAGCATCTAACATAGATGGTTTTCTTTTGAGGGATATAATGTTTCTTCAACACAGCACAATGAGTGTATTTGGAGAAAACTGAGCCTATTTACACCAAGAAAACTATGAATTGCTGGTAGTATTCCTTTCAAAAACTAACTGAAATCTCCCATGGAAACAGTGTGCAAGGTATATGCAGCTTCAAACACAGATTTTTCTCTTTTTAGAGATACATATTTTTCTTCAACTCAACTCAATATCTCTACCTGGAATACCTAAGTTACAGGCTGTATTCCTTACAAAAACTAACTCAGTTGTCACAGGGAAACAATATGCTAGATGCTCCTGCTTCTAACACAGATGGGTTCCTTTTGAACGATATATGTGTTTCTTCAACTTGGTTGCATAGACCTTTTTGGACCAAAATGAGCCTTTCTCCACCTTGAAAACTCTGAATTGCTAAATGATTACTTTCTAAAACTAACTCAACTCTCTATGGAAAACAATATGCTACGTGCTGCAACGTCTAACGTAGATGCTTTTCTTTGGAGAGATACAAGTGTTCTACCAAGCTGAATAGGCCTATTTGAAGCAAACAGAGCTTATCTCCACCTTGAAACACCTAAGTTGCAGGAAGCATTCCTTTCAAAAACTAAATAAATTCTCACTGGGCAACAATGAACTAGATGTTCCTGCTTCTAACACAGGTGGTTTTCTTTTGAGAAATACATGTGTTCCTTCAACTTAACCGAATAGGGCTATGTGGAGTAAACCGAGCCTATCTCCACCTTGTTAAACCTACTTTGCTGGATGTATTCTTTGAAAAACTAACTGAATTCTCAATGGGCAACAATGCGCCAGATGCTCCTGATTCTAACAAAATGCTTTTCTTTCAAGAGAAACATGTGTTCCTTCAACTTAGCTGAATATGCCTATCTGTAGCAAACAGAGGCTATCCTCACTTTGTAATACCTAAGTTGCAGGACATATTCCTTTCAAAAAGCTAACTCGATTCTCACCAGGAAAAAATGTGCTAGATGCGGAACCCTGCAACATAGATAGTTTTTTCTAGAGAGATATATGTGTTTCTTTAACTCAGCTGAATCGGCCATTTTGAAATTAATGAGCCTTTTTTCACCTTGGAAACTATGATTTATAGGAAGTTTTCTTTTCAAAAACTAACTGAAGCTCACAGGAAAACAATGTGCTGGATGCTCATGCATCTAACAAGATGATTTTCTTACAAGAGATATATGTTTTTATTCCACCTAGCTGAAAAGGCCAATTTGGAGCAAACAGAGCCTATCTCCAACTTGAAAGACCTAAGTTGCAGGAAGTCTTCCTTGAAAAACTCTCTCAATTCTCACTTAGCCACAATGCACTAGATGCTCATGCTTCTCACACAGATGGTTTTCTTTCCAGTAATACAAATGTTTCTTCAACTTAGCTGAATAAGTCTACTTTGAGCAAACAGAGCCTATCTCCATCTTGAAACACCTAAGTTGCAGAAAGTATTCTTTTCAAAAGCTAACTCAATTCTCACAGGGAAACAATGCACTAGATGCTCCTGCTTCTAACATAGATGGCTTTCTTTATGGAGATACATGTTTATCTTCAACCTTGCTGAGTATGCCTGTTTGAACTAAGCATAGCTTACCTCCACCTTGAAACACCCAAGTTGCAGGAAGTATTCCTTGGAAAACTAACTCAATACTCACTGGGCAACAATGAGCTAGATGCTCCTGCTTCTAACACAGATGGTTGTCTTTGGAGATATACATTTGTTTCTTTACCTTAGCTGAATAGACATATTTGGAGCAAACAGAGGCTGTCTTCACCTTGTGACACCTAAGTTGCAGGAATAGTTCCGTTCAAAAGCTAACTAGAATTCTCACTTGGAAACAATGTTCTAGATGCCAAAGGTTTTAACACAGATTGTTCTCTTTGGAGAGACAAATGTGCTTCTTCAACTTAGATGAATAGGCCTATTTGGAACAAATGACCCTTTCTCCACCTGAAAAACTATGATTGTTCTGGAAGTATTTCTTTCAAAACCTAACTCACTTCTCAATCAGCAACAATTTGCTAGATGTCGTGCATCTAACATAGATGGATTTGGGTCGAGAGATATATGTGTTCCTTCAAATTAGCTGAATAGACATATTTTTAGCAAACAGAGCCAAATCTCCACCTTGAAACACCTAAGTTGCAGGAAGTATTCCTTGAAAAACTATCTCAATTGTCACTGGGCAACCAAGCCCTAACATGCCCCTGCTTCTAACACAGATGGTTTTCTTTCAAGAGACATGTGTTCCTTCAACTTAGCTGAATAGGCTTATCTGGATTAAACAGAGGCAATCTTCACCTTGTAACACCTAAGGTGCAGAAGCATTTCGTTCAAAAACTACCTCATTCTCACATTGAAACAATGTTCTATATGTCAATGCTTGTACAACACATGGTTGTCTTTGGAGAGATACATGTGTTTCTTCAACACAACTGAATAGGCCTATTTGGAACAAAATGAGCCTTTCTCCACCTTGAAACACAAAGGTCGCAGGAAGGATTCCTTGAAAAACTAACTCAATTCTCACTGGACAACAATGCGCTAGGTGCTCTTCCTTGTGACATAGATGGTTATCTTTCGAGAGAAACTTGTGCTCCTTCAACTTAGCTGAATAGGCCCATCTGCATCAAACAGAGCCTATCTCCACTTTGAAAACTATGATTTGAGGGAATATTCCCTTGAAAAACTAACTCAATTCTCAGTAATAAACTAGGTGCTTGCTATTCCTGCTTCTGACACAGATGGTTTTATGCCGAGAGATACAGATGTTTCTTCAGTTAGGTGAATAGGCCTATTTGAAACAAAATGAGCATTTCTCCAACTTGAAAGCTGTGATTTTTCTGGCAGTATTTCTTTCAAAAACTAACTGAATTCACACTGGGCAACAATGTCCTAGATGCTCCTGCTTCTAACACAGACAGTTTTGTTTGGAGAGATACATGTGTTCCTTCCAAGAAGCAGAACAGGCCTATCTGGAGGAACAGAGCCTATCTCCGCCTTGATCCACCCAATTTGCAGGAATTATTCCTTGAAAAGCTATCTAAGTTCCCACTGGACAACAATGCGGTAGATGCTCCTGCTTCTTACACAGATGGGTTTCTTTCGAGAGATACATGTGTTCCTTCAACTTAGCAGAATAGTCCTATCTGGAGCAAAGAGAGGCTATCTTCACCTGGAAATATATGATTTGCAGGAAGTATTACTTGCAAAAAACTAACTCAATTCTCACAGGGAAACAATGTGCTAGATACGCCTGCTTCTAACACAGACAGTTTTCGTTTTAGCAATACATGTGTTTTTTCAATATAGCTGAATAAGCCTACTTGGAGCAAGCAGAGCCTATCTCCACCTTGAAACACCTAAGTCGCAGGAAGTAGTCCCTGAAAAACTAACTCAATTCTCACTGGACAACAGTGTACTAAATGCTCCTGCATCTAATTCAGATGGTTTTTTCAAGAAATACATGTGCTCCTTCAACTTATCTGAAAAGCCTCTCTGGAGAAAACAGAGACTATCTCCTTCTTGAAAACTATTATTGGCAGGAAGGATTCCTTTAATAGGTGACTCAGTTCTCCCAGCGAAACGATGCACTAGGTGCTCCTGCTTTTAAAACAAATGGTTTTCTTTTGGGTGATACCCAGTTTCTTCAACTTAGTTGAATAGGCCTATTTGATGTAAACAGAGCCTATCTGCACCTTCAAACACCTAACATGCAAGAAGTATCCTTTGAAAAACTAACTCAGTTCTCACTGGGCAAAAATGTGCTAGATGCCCAAGTTTCTAACAAAGATGGTTTTCTTTTGAGAGATATATATGTTCCTCCTACTTCTCTGAATAGTCCTATCTGGGGCAAACTGAGCCTACCTGCACCTTGAAACACCTAGGTGGAAGAATGTATTCCTTTCCAAACCTAAATTGATTCTCACAGGGAAACGTGCTAGATGCAACAGCCTCTAACATAGATGATTTTCTTCTGAGAGATACATGTGTTTCTTCAAGTCACATGAGTAGGCCTATTTGGAGAAATCAGAGCCTATCTCCACCTTGAAAACTCCAATTGGAGGAAGTATTCCTTTCAAACACTAACTCAATTCTCACAGGGAAACAATGTGCAAGATGGTCCTGCTTCTAACATATATGGGTTTCTTTTGAGAGATACATTTCTTTCTTCAAGTCAGCTGAACACACCTATTTAGAGCCAACAGACCTTCTCCACCTTGAAACACCTAGGTTGCAGAAAGTATTCTTTCAAAAACTAACTCAATTCTCACAGGGAAACAATGCAGTAGTTGTTCCTGCTTCTAACATGGATGATTTTCTTTATAGAGGTACATGTGTTTTCTCAACTCAGATGAGTAGGCCCATCTGGGACAAAATGAGCCTTTCTCCACCGTGAAAACTATTATTTGCAGGAAGTATTCGTTTCAAGAGCTAACTCAATTCTTACAGGGAAATATAGTGCTATATGCTGCAGCATCTAACATAGATGGTTTTCTTTTGAGGGATATAATGTTTCTTCAACACAGCACAATGAGTGTATTTGGAGAAAACTGAGCCTATTTACACCAAGAAAACTATGAATTGCTGGTAGTATTCCTTTCAAAAACTAACTGAAATCTCCCATGGAAACAGTGTGCTAGGTATATGCAGCTTCAAACACAGATTTTTCTCTTTTTAGAGATACATATTTTTCTTCAACTCAACTCAATATCTCTACCTGGAATACCTAAGTTACAGGCTGTATTCCTTACAAAAACTAACTCAGTTGTCACAGGGAAACAATATGCTAGATGCTCCTGCTTCTAACACAGATGGGTTCCTTTTGAACGATATATGTGTTTCTTCAACTTGGTTGCATAGACCTTTTTGGACCAAAATGAGCCTTTCTCCACCTTGAAAACTCTGAATTGCTAAATGATTACTTTCTAAAACTAACTCAACTCTCTATGGAAAACAATATGCTACGTGCTGCAACGTCTAACGTAGATGCTTTTCTTTGGAGAGATACAAGTGTTCTACCAAGCTGAATAGGCCTATTTGAAGCAAACAGAGCTTATCTCCACCTTGAAACACCTAAGTTGCAGGAAGCATTCCTTTCAAAAACTAAATAAATTCTCACTGGGCAACAATGAACTAGATGTTCCTGCTTCTAACACAGGTGGTTTTCTTTTGAGAAATACATGTGTTCCTTCAACTTAACCGAATAGGGCTATGTGGAGTAAACCGAGCCTATCTCCACCTTGTTAAACCTACTTTGCTGGATGTATTCTTTGAAAAACTAACTGAATTCTCAATGGGCAACAATGCGCCAGATGCTCCTGATTCTAACAAAATGCTTTTCTTTCAAGAGAAACATGTGTTCCTTCAACTTAGCTGAATATGCCTATCTGTAGCAAACAGAGGCTATCCTCACTTTGTAACACCTAAGTTGCAGGACATATTCCTTTCAAAAAGCTAACTCGATTCTCACCAGGAAAAAATGTGCTAGATGCGGAACCCTGCAACATAGATAGTTTTTTCTAGAGAGATATATGTGTTTCTTTAACTCAGCTGAATCGGCCATTTTGAAATTAATGAGCCTTTTTTCACCTTGGAAACTATGATTTATAGGAAGTTTTCTTTTCAAAAACTAACTGAAGCTCACAGGAAAACAATGTGCTGGATGCTCATGCATCTAACAAGATGATTTTCTTACAAGAGATATATGTTTTTATTCCACCTAGCTGAAAAGGCCTATTTGGAGCAAACAGAGCCTATCTCCAACTTGAAAGACCTAAGTTGCAGGAAGTCTTCCTTGAAAAACTCTCTCAATTCTCACTTAGCCACAATGCACTAGATGCTCATGCTTCTCACACAGATGGTTTTCTTTCCAGTAATACAAATGTTTCTTCAACTTAGCTGAATAAGTCTACTTTGAGCAAACAGAGCCTATCTCCATCTTGAAACACCTAAGTTGCAGAAAGTATTCTTTTCAAAAGCTAACTCAATTCTCACAGGGAAACAATGCACTAGATGCTCCTGCTTCTAACATAGATGGCTTTCTTTATGGAGATACATGTTTATCTTCAACCTTGCTGAGTATGCCTGTTTGAACTAAGCATAGCTTACCTCCACCTTGAAACACCCAAGTTGCAGGAAGTATTCCTTGGAAAACTAACTCAATACTCACTGGGCAACAATGAGCTAGATGCTCCTGCTTCTAACACAGATGGTTGTCTTTGGAGATATACATTTGTTTCTTTACCTTAGCTGAATAGACATATTTGGAGCAAACAGAGGCTGTCTTCACCTTGTGACACCTAAGTTGCAGGAATAGTTCCTTTCAAAAGCTAACTAGAATTCTCACTTGGAAACAATGTTCTAGATGCCAAAGCTTTTAACACAGATTGTTCTCTTTGGAGAGACAAATGTGCTTCTTCAACTTAGATGAATAGGCCTATTTGGAACAAATGACCCTTTCTCCACCTGAAAAACTATGATTGTTCTGGAAGTATTTCTTTCAAAACCTAACTCACTTCTCAATCAGCAACAATTTGCTAGATGTCGTGCATCTAACATAGATGGATGTGGTTCGAGAGATATATGTGTTCCTTCAAATTAGCTGAATAGACATATTTTTAGCAAACAGAGCCAAATCTCCACCTTGAAACACCTAAGTTGCAGGACGTATTCCTTGAAAAACTAACTCAATTGTCACTGGGCAACCAAGCCCTAACATGCCCCTGCTTCTAACACAGATGGTTTTCTTTCAAGAGACATGTGTTCCTTCAACTTAGCTGAATAGGCTTATCTGGATTAAACAGAGGCAATCTTCACCTTGTAACACCTAAGGTGCAGAAGCATTTCGTTCAAAAACTACCTCATTCTCACATTGAAACAATGTTCTATATGTCAATGCTTGTACAACACATGGTTGTCTTTGGAGAGATACATGTGTTTCTTCAACACAACTGAATAGGCCTATTTGGAACAAAATGAGCCTTTCTCCACCTTGAAACACAAAGGTCGCAGGAAGGATTCCTTGAAAAACTAACTCAATTCTCACTGGACAACAATGCGCTAGGTGCTCTTCCTTGTGACATAGATGGTTATCTTTCGAGAGAAACTTGTGCTCCTTCAACTTAGCTGAATAGGCCCATCTGCATCAAACAGAGCCTATCTCCACTTTGAAAACTATGATTTGAGGGAATATTCCCTTGAAAAACTAACTCAATTCTCAGTAATAAACTAGGTGCTTGCTATTCCTGCTTCTGACACAGATGGTTTTATGCCGAGAGATACAGATGTTTCTTCAGTTAGGTGAATAGGCCTATTTGAAACAAAATGAGCATTTCTCCAACTTGAAAGCTGTGATTTTTCTGGCAGTATTTCTTTCAAAAACTAACTGAATTCACACTGGGCAACAATGTCCTAGATGCTCCTGCTTCTAACACAGACAGTTTTGTTTGGAGAGATACATGTGTTCCTTCCAAGAAGCAGAACAGGCCTATCTGGAGGAACAGAGCCTATCTCCGCCTTGATCCACCCAATTTGCAGGAATTATTCCTTGAAAAGCTATCTAAGTTCCCACTGGACAACAATGTGGTAGATGCTCCTGCTTCTTACACAGATGGGTTTCTTTCGAGAGATACATGTGTTCCTTCAACTTAGCAGAATAGTCCTATCTGGAGCAAAGAGAGGCTATCTTCACCTGGAAATATATGATTTGCAGGAAGTATTACTTGCAAAAAACTAACTCAATTCTCACAGGGAAACAATGTGCTAGATACGCCTGCTTCTAACACAGACAGTTTTCGTTTTAGCAATACATGTGTTTTTTCAATATAGCTGAATAAGCCTACTTGGAGCAAGCAGAGCCTATCTCCACCTTGAAACACCTAAGTCGCAGGAAGTAGTCCCTGAAAAACTAACTCAATTCTCACTGGACAACAGTGTACTAAATGCTCCTGCATCTAATTCAGATGGTTTTTTCAAGAAATACATGTGCTCCTTCAACTTATCTGAAAAGCCTCTCTGGAGAAAACAGAGACTATCTCCTTCTTGAAAACTATTATTGGCAGGAAGGATTCCTTTAATAGGTGACTCAGTTCTCCCAGCGAAACGATGCACTAGGTGCTCCTGCTTTTAAAACAAATGGTTTTCTTTTGGGTGATACCCTGTTTCTTCAACTTAGTTGAATAGGCCTATTTGATGTAAACAGAGCCTATCTGCACCTTCAAACACCTAACATGCAAGAAGTATCCTTTGAAAAACTAACTCAGTTCTCACTGGGCAAAAATGTGCTAGATGCCCAAGTTTCTAACAAAGATGGTTTTCTTTTGAGAGATATATATGTTCCTCCTACTTCTCTGAATAGTCCTATCTGGGGCAAACTGAGCCTACCTGCACCTTGAAACACCTAGGTGGAAGAATGTATTCCTTTCCAAACCTAAATTGATTCTCACAGGGAAACGTGCTAGATGCAACAGCCTCTAACATAGATGATTTTCTTCTGAGAGATACATGTGTTTCTTCAAGTCACATGAGTAGGCCTATTTGGAGAAATCAGAGCCTATCTCCACCTTGAAAACTCCAATTGGAGGAAGTATTCCTTTCAAACACTAACTCAATTCTCACAGGGAAACAATGTGCAAGATGGTCCTGCTTCTAACATATATGGGTTTCTTTTGAGAGATACATTTCTTTCTTCAAGTCAGCTGAATACACCTATTTAGAGCCAACAGACCTTCTCCACCTTGAAACACCTAGGTTGCAGAAAGTATTCTTTCAAAAACTAAGTCAATTCTCACAGGGAAACAATGCAGTAGTTGTTCCTGCTTCTAACATGGATGATTTTCTTTATAGAGGTACATGTGTTTTCTCAACTCAGATGAGTAGGCCCATCTGGGACAAAATGAGCCTTTCTCCACCGTGAAAAGTATTATTTGCAGGAAGTATTCGTTTCAAGAGCTAACTCAATTCTTACAGGGAAATATAGTGCTATATGCTGCAGCATCTAACATAGATGGTTTTCTTTTGAGGGATATAATGTTTCTTCAACACAGCACAATGAGTGTATTTGGAGAAAACTGAGCCTATTTACACCAAGAAAACTATGAATTGCTGGTAGTATTCCTTTCAAAAACTAACTGAAATCTCCCATGGAAACAGTGTGCTAGGTATATGCAGCTTCAAACACAGATTTTTCTCTTTTTAGAGATACATATTTTTCTTCAACTCAACTCAATATCTCTACCTGGAATACCTAAGTTACAGGCTGTATTCCTTACAAAAACTAACTCAGTTGTCACAGGGAAACAATATGCTAGATGCTCCTGCTTCTAACACAGATGGGTTCCTTTTGAACGATATATGTGTTTCTTCAACTTGGTTGCATAGACCTTTTTGGACCAAAATGAGCCTTTCTCCACCTTGAAAACTCTGAATTGCTAAATGATTACTTTCTAAAACTAACTCAACTCTCTATGGAAAACAATATGCTACGTGCTGCAACGTCTAACGTAGATGCTTTTCTTTGGAGAGATACAAGTGTTCTACCAAGCTGAATAGGCCTATTTGAAGCAAACAGAGCTTATCTCCACCTTGAAACACCTAAGTTGCAGGAAGCATTCCTTTCAAAAACTAAATAAATTCTCACTGGGCAACAATGAACTAGATGTTCCTGCTTCTAACACAGGTGGTTTTCTTTTGAGAAATACATGTGTTCCTTCAACTTAACCGAATAGGGCTATGTGGAGTAAACCGAGCCTATCTCCACCTTGTTAAACCTACTTTGCTGGATGTATTCTTTGAAAAACTAACTGAATTCTCAATGGGCAACAATGCGCCAGATGCTCCTGATTCTAACAAAATGCTTTTCTTTCAAGAGAAACATGTGTTCCTTCAACTTAGCTGAATATGCCTATCTGTAGCAAACAGAGGCTATCCTCACTTTGTAACACCTAAGTTGCAGGACATATTCCTTTCAAAAAGCTAACTCGATTCTCACCAGGAAAAAATGTGCTAGATGCGGAACCCTGCAACATAGATAGTTTTTTCTAGAGAGATATATGTGTTTCTTTAACTCAGCTGAATCGGCCATTTTGAAATTAATGAGCCTTTTTTCACCTTGGAAACTATGATTTATAGGAAGTTTTCTTTTCAAAAACTAACTGAAGCTCACAGGAAAACAATGTGCTGGATGCTCATGCATCTAACAAGATGATTTTCTTACAAGAGATATATGTTTTTATTCCACCTAGCTGAAAAGGCCTATTTGGAGCAAACAGAGCCTATCTCCAACTTGAAAGACCTAAGTTGCAGGAAGTCTTCCTTGAAAAACTCTCTCAATTCTCACTTAGCCACAATGCACTAGATGCTCATGCTTCTCACACAGATGGTTTTCTTTCCAGTAATACAAATGTTTCTTCAACTTAGCTGAATAAGTCTACTTTGAGCAAACAGAGCCTATCTCCATCTTGAAACACCTAAGTTGCAGAAAGTATTCTTTTCAAAAGCTAACTCAATTCTCACAGGGAAACAATGCACTAGATGCTCCTGCTTCTAACATAGATGGCTTTCTTTATGGAGATACATGTTTATCTTCAACCTTGCTGAGTATGCCTGTTTGAACTAAGCATAGCTTACCTCCACCTTGAAACACCCAAGTTGCAGGAAGTATTCCTTGGAAAACTAACTCAATACTCACTGGGCAACAATGAGCTAGATGCTCCTGCTTCTAACACAGATGGTTGTCTTTGGAGATATACATTTGTTTCTTTACCTTAGCTGAATAGACATATTTGGAGCAAACAGAGGCTGTCTTCACCTTGTGACACCTAAGTTGCAGGAATAGTTCCTTTCAAAAGCTAACTAGAATTCTCACTTGGAAACAATGTTCTAGATGCCAAAGCTTTTAACACAGATTGTTCTCTTTGGAGAGACAAATGTGCTTCTTCAACTTAGATGAATAGGCCTATTTGGAACAAATGACCCTTTCCCCACCTGAAAAACTATGATTGTTCTGGAAGTATTTCTTTCAAAACCTAACTCACTTCTCAATCAGCAACAATTTGCTAGATGTCGTGCATCTAACATAGATGGATGTGGTTCGAGAGATATATGTGTTCCTTCAAATTAGCTGAATAGACATATTTTTAGCAAACAGAGCCAAATCTCCACCTTGAAACACCTAAGTTGCAGGAAGTATTCCTTGAAAAACTATCTCAATTGTCACTGGGCAACCAAGCCCTAACATGCCCCTGCTTCTAACACAGATGGTTTTCTTTCAAGAGACATGTGTTCCTTCAACTTAGCTGAATAGGCTTATCTGGATTAAACAGAGGCAATCTTCACCTTGTAACACCTAAGGTGCAGAAGCATTTCGTTCAAAAACTACCTCATTCTCACATTGAAACAATGTTCTATATGTCAATGCTTGTACAACACATGGTTGTCTTTGGAGAGATACATGTGTTTCTTCAACACAACTGAATAGGCCTATTTGGAACAAAATGAGCCTTTCTCCACCTTGAAACACAAAGGTCGCAGGAAGGATTCCTTGAAAAACTAACTCAATTCTCACTGGACAACAATGCGCTAGGTGCTCTTCCTTGTGACATAGATGGTTATCTTTCGAGAGAAACTTGTGCTCCTTCAACTTAGCTGAATAGGCCCATCTGCATCAAACAGAGCCTATCTCCACTTTGAAAACTATGATTTGAGGGAATATTCCCTTGAAAAACTAACTCAATTCTCAGTAATAAACTAGGTGCTTGCTATTCCTGCTTCTGACACAGATGGTTTTATGCCGAGAGATACAGATGTTTCTTCAGTTAGGTGAATAGGCCTATTTGAAACAAAATGAGCATTTCTCCAACTTGAAAGCTGTGATTTTTCTGGCAGTATTTCTTTCAAAAACTAACTGAATTCACACTGGGCAACAATGTCCTAGATGCTCCTGCTTCTAACACAGACAGTTTTGTTTGGAGAGATACATGTGTTCCTTCCAAGAAGCAGAACAGGCCTATCTGGAGGAACAGAGCCTATCTCCGCCTTGATCCACCCAATTTGCAGGAATTATTCCTTGAAAAGCTATCTAAGTTCCCACTGGACAACAATGCGGTAGATGCTCCTGCTTCTTACACAGATGGGTTTCTTTCGAGAGATACATGTGTTCCTTCAACTTAGCAGAATAGTCCTATCTGGAGCAAAGAGAGGCTATCTTCACCTTTAAATATATGATTTGCAGGAAGTATTACTTGCAAAAAACTAACTCAATTCTCACAGGGAAACAATGTGCTAGATACGCCTGCTTCTAACACAGACAGTTTTCGTTTTAGCAATACATGTGTTTTTTCAATATAGCTGAATAAGCCTACTTGGAGCAAGCAGAGCCTATCTCCACCTTGAAACACCTAAGTCGCAGGAAGTAGTCCCTGAAAAACTAACTCAATTCTCACTGGACAACAGTGTACTAAATGCTCCTGCATCTAATTCAGATGGTTTTTTCAAGAAATACATGTGCTCCTTCAACTTATCTGAAAAGCCTCTCTGGAGAAAACAGAGACTATCTCCTTCTTGAAAACTATTATTGGCAGGAGGGATTCCTTTAATAGGTGACTCAGTTCTCCCAGCGAAACGATGCACTAGGTGCTCCTGCTTTTAAAACAAATGGTTTTCTTTTGGGTGATACCCAGTTTCTTCAACTTAGTTGAATAGGCCTATTTGATGTAAACAGAGCCTATCTGCACCTTCAAACACCTAACATGCAAGAAGTATCCTTTGAAAAACTAACTCAGTTCTCACTGGGCAAAAATGTGCTAGATGCCCAAGTTTCTAACAAAGATGGTTTTCTTTTGAGAGATATATATGTTCCTCCTACTTCTCTGAATAGTCCTATCTGGGGCAAACTGAGCCTACCTGCACCTTGAAACACCTAGGTGGAAGAATGTATTCCTTTCCAAACCTAAATTGATTCTCACAGGGAAACGTGCTAGATGCAACAGCCTCTAACATAGATGATTTTCTTCTGAGAGATACATGTGTTTCTTCAAGTCACATGAGTAGGCCTATTTGGAGAAATCAGAGCCTATCTCCACCTTGAAAACTCCAATTGGAGGAAGTATTCCTTTCAAACACTAACTCAATTCTCACAGGGAAACAATGTGCAAGATGGTCCTGCTTCTAACATATATGGGTTTCTTTTGAGAGATACATTTCTTTCTTCAAGTCAGCTGAATACACCTATTTAGAGCCAACAGACCTTCTCCACCTTGAAACACCTAGGTTGCAGAAAGTATTCTTTCAAAAACTAACTCAATTCTCACAGGGAAACAATGCAGTAGTTGTTCCTGCTTCTAACATGGATGATTTTCTTTATAGAGGTACATGTGTTTTCTCAACTCAGATGAGTAGGCCCATCTGGGACAAAATGAGCCTTTCTCCACCGTGAAAACTATTATTTGCAGGAAGTATTCGTTTCAAGAGCTAACTCAATTCTTACAGGGAAATATAGTGCTATATGCTGCAGCATCTAACATAGATGGTTTTCTTTTGAGGGATATAATGTTTCTTCAACACAGCACAATGAGTGTATTTGGAGAAAACTGAGCCTATTTACACCAAGAAAACTATGAATTGCTGGTAGTATTCCTTTCAAAAACTAACTGAAATCTCCCATGGAAACAGTGTGCTAGGTATATGCAGCTTCAAACACAGATTTTTCTCTTTTTAGAGATACATATTTTTCTTCAACTCAACTCAATATCTCTACCTGGAATACCTAAGTTACAGGCTGTATTCCTTACAAAAACTAACTCAGTTGTCACAGGGAAACAATATGCTAGATGCTCCTGCTTCTAACACAGATGGGTTCCTTTTGAACGATATATGTGTTTCTTCAACTTGGTTGCATAGACCTTTTTGGACCAAAATGAGCCTTTCTCCACCTTGAAAACTCTGAATTGCTAAATGATTACTTTCTAAAACTAACTCAACTCTCTATGGAAAACAATATGCTACGTGCTGCAACGTCTAACGTAGATGCTTTTCTTTGGAGAGATACAAGTGTTCTACCAAGCTGAATAGGCCTATTTGAAGCAAACAGAGCTTATCTCCACCTTGAAACACCTAAGTTGCAGGAAGCATTCCTTTCAAAAACTAAATAAATTCTCACTGGGCAACAATGAACTAGATGTTCCTGCTTCTAACACAGGTGGTTTTCTTTTGAGAAATACATGTGTTCCTTCAACTTAACCGAATAGGGCTATGTGGAGTAAACCGAGCCTATCTCCACCTTGTTAAACCTACTTTGCTGGATGTATTCTTTGAAAAACTAACTGAATTCTCAATGGGCAACAATGCGCCAGATGCTCCTGATTCTAACAAAATGCTTTTCTTTCAAGAGAAACATGTGTTCCTTCAACTTAGCTGAATATGCCTATCTGTAGCAAACAGAGGCTATCCTCACTTTGTAACACCTAAGTTGCAGGACATATTCCTTTCAAAAAGCTAACTCGATTCTCACCAGGAAAAAATGTGCTAGATGCGGAACCCTGCAACATAGATAGTTTTTTCTAGAGAGATATATGTGTTTCTTTAACTCAGCTGAATCGGCCATTTTGAAATTAATGAGCCTTTTTTCACCTTGGAAACTATGATTTATAGGAAGTTTTCTTTTCAAAAACTAACTGAAGCTCACAGGAAAACAATGTGCTGGATGCTCATGCATCTAACAAGATGATTTTCTTACAAGAGATATATGTTTTTATTCCACCTAGCTGAAAAGGCCTATTTGGAGCAAACAGAGCCTATCTCCAACTTGAAAGACCTAAGTTGCAGGAAGTCTTCCTTGAAAAACTCTCTCAATTCTCACTTAGCCACAATGCACTAGATGCTCATGCTTCTCACACAGATGGTTTTCTTTCCAGTAATACAAATGTTTCTTCAACTTAGCTGAATAAGTCTACTTTGAGCAAACAGAGCCTATCTCCATCTTGAAACACCTAAGTTGCAGAAAGTATTCTTTTCAAAAGCTAACTCAATTCTCACAGGGAAACAATGCACTAGATGCTCCTGCTTCTAACATAGATGGCTTTCTTTATGGAGATACATGTTTATCTTCAACCTTGCTGAGTATGCCTGTTTGAACTAAGCATAGCTTACCTCCACCTTGAAACACCCAAGTTGCAGGAAGTATTCCTTGGAAAACTAACTCAATACTCACTGGGCAACAATGAGCTAGATGCTCCTGCTTCTAACACAGATGGTTGTCTTTGGAGATATACATTTGTTTCTTTACCTTAGCTGAATAGACATATTTGGAGCAAACAGAGGCTGTCTTCACCTTGTGACACCTAAGTTGCAGGAATAGTTCCGTTCAAAAGCTAACTAGAATTCTCACTTGGAAACAATGTTCTAGATGCCAAAGCTTTTAACACAGATTGTTCTCTTTGGAGAGACAAATGTGCTTCTTCAACTTAGATGAATAGGCCTATTTGGAACAAATGACCCTTTCTCCACCTGAAAAACTATGATTGTTCTGGAAGTATTTCTTTCAAAACCTAACTCACTTCTCAATCAGCAACAATTTGCTAGATGTCGTGCATCTCACATAGATGGATTTGGGTCGAGAGATATATGTGTTCCTTCAAATTAGCTGAATAGACATATTTTTAGCAAACAGAGCCAAATCTCCACCTTGAAACACCTAAGTTGCAGGAAGTATTCCTTGAAAAACTATCTCAATTGTCACTGGGCAACCAAGCCCTAACATGCCCCTGCTTCTAACACAGATGGTTTTCTTTCAAGAGACATGTGTTCCTTCAACTTAGCTGAATAGGCTTATCTGGATTAAACAGAGGCAATCTTCACCTTGTAACACCTAAGGTGCAGAAGCATTTCGTTCAAAAACTACCTCATTCTCACATTGAAACAATGTTCTATATGTCAATGCTTGTACAACACATGGTTGTCTTTGGAGAGATACATGTGTTTCTTCAACACAACTGAATAGGCCTATTTGGAACAAAATGAGCCTTTCTCCACCTTGAAACACAAAGGTCGCAGGAAGGATTCCTTGAAAAACTAACTCAATTCTCACTGGACAACAATGCGCTAGGTGCTCTTCCTTGTGACATAGATGGTTATCTTTCGAGAGAAACTTGTGCTCCTTCAACTTAGCTGAATAGGCCCATCTGCATCAAACAGAGCCTATCTCCACTTTGAAAACTATGATTTGAGGGAATATTCCCTTGAAAAACTAACTCAATTCTCAGTAATAAACTAGGTGCTTGCTATTCCTGCTTCTGACACAGATGGTTTTATGCCGAGAGATACAGATGTTTCTTCAGTTAGGTGAATAGGCCTATTTGAAACAAAATGAGCATTTCTCCAACTTGAAAGCTGTGATTTTTCTGGCAGTATTTCTTTCAAAAACTAACTGAATTCACACTGGGCAACAATGTCCTAGATGCTCCTGCTTCTAACACAGACAGTTTTGTTTGGAGAGATACATGTGTTCCTTCCAAGAAGCAGAACAGGCCTATCTGGAGGAACAGAGCCTATCTCCGCCTTGATCCACCCAATTTGCAGGAATTATTCCTTGAAAAGCTATCTAAGTTCCCACTGGACAACAATGCGGTAGATGCTCCTGCTTCTTACACAGATGGGTTTCTTTCGAGAGATACATGTGTTCCTTCAACTTAGCAGAATAGTCCTATCTGGAGCAAAGAGAGGCTATCTTCACCTGGAAATATATGATTTGCAGGAAGTATTACTTGCAAAAAACTAACTCAATTCTCACAGGGAAACAATGTGCTAGATACGCCTGCTTCTAACACAGACAGTTTTCGTTTTAGCAATACATGTGTTTTTTCAATATAGCTGAATAAGCCTACTTGGAGCAAGCAGAGCCTATCTCCACCTTGAAACACCTAAGTCGCAGGAAGTAGTCCCTGAAAAACTAACTCAATTCTCACTGGACAACAGTGTACTAAATGCTCCTGCATCTAATTCAGATGGTTTTTTCAAGAAATACATGTGCTCCTTCAACTTATCTGAAAAGCCTCTCTGGAGAAAACAGAGACTATCTCCTTCTTGAAAACTATTATTGGCAGGAAGGATTCCTTTAATAGGTGACTCAGTTCTCCCAGCGAAACGATGCACTAGGTGCTCCTGCTTTTAAAACAAATGGTTTTCTTTTGGGTGATACCCTGTTTCTTCAACTTAGTTGAATAGGCCTATTTGATGTAAACAGAGCCTATCTGCACCTTCAAACACCTAACATGCAAGAAGTATCCTTTGAAAAACTAACTCAGTTCTCACTGGGCAAAAATGTGCTAGATGCCCAAGTTTCTAACAAAGATGGTTTTCTTTTGAGAGATATATATGTTCCTCCTACTTCTCTGAATAGTCCTATCTGGGGCAAACTGAGCCTACCTGCACCTTGAAACACCTAGGTGGAAGAATGTATTCCTTTCCAAACCTAAATTGATTCTCACAGGGAAACGTGCTAGATGCAACAGCCTCTAACATAGATGATTTTCTTCTGAGAGATACATGTGTTTCTTCAAGTCACATGAGTAAGCCTATTTGGAGAAATCAGAGCCTATCTCCACCTTGAAAACTCCAATTGGAGGAAGTATTCCTTTCAAACACTAACTCAATTCTCACAGGGAAACAATGTGCAAGATGGTCCTGCTTCTAACATATATGGGTTTCTTTTGAGAGATACATTTCTTTCTTCAAGTCAGCTGAATACACCTATTTAGAGCCAACAGACCTTCTCCACCTTGAAACACCTAGGTTGCAGAAAGTATTCTTTCAAAAACTAAGTCAATTCTCACAGGGAAACAATGCAGTAGTTGTTCCTGCTTCTAACATGGATGATTTTCTTTATAGAGGTACATGTGTTTTCTCAACTCAGATGAGTAGGCCCATCTGGGACAAAATGAGCCTTTCTCCACCGTGAAAACTATTATTTGCAGGAAGTATTCGTTTCAAGAGCTAACTCAATTCTTACAGGGAAATATAGTGCTATATGCTGCAGCATCTAACATAGATGGTTTTCTTTTGAGGGATATAATGTTTCTTCAACACAGCACAATGAGTGTATTTGGAGAAAACTGAGCCTATTTACACCAAGAAAACTATGAATTGCTGGTAGTATTCCTTTCAAAAACTAACTGAAATCTCCCATGGAAACAGTGTGCTAGGTATATGCAGCTTCAAACACAGATTTTTCTCTTTTTAGAGATACATATTTTTCTTCAACTCAACTCAATATCTCTACCTGGAATACCTAAGTTACAGGCTGTATTCCTTACAAAAACTAACTCAGTTGTCACAGGGAAACAATATGCTAGATGCTCCTGCTTCTAACACAGATGGGTTCCTTTTGAACGATATATGTGTTTCTTCAACTTGGTTGCATAGACCTTTTTGGACCAAAATGAGCCTTTCTCCACCTTGAAAACTCTGAATTGCTAAATGATTACTTTCTAAAACTAACTCAACTCTCTATGGAAAACAATATGCTACGTGCTGCAACGTCTAACGTAGATGCTTTTCTTTGGAGAGATACAAGTGTTCTACCAAGCTGAATAGGCCTATTTGAAGCAAACAGAGCTTATCTCCACCTTGAAACACCTAAGTTGCAGGAAGCATTCCTTTCAAAAACTAAATAAATTCTCACTGGGCAACAATGAACTAGATGTTCCTGCTTCTAACACAGGTGGTTTTCTTTTGAGAAATACATGTGTTCCTTCAACTTAACCGAATAGGGCTATGTGGAGTAAACCGAGCCTATCTCCACCTTGTTAAACCTACTTTGCTGGATGTATTCTTTGAAAAACTAACTGAATTCTCAATGGGCAACAATGCGCCAGATGCTCCTGATTCTAACAAAATGCTTTTCTTTCAAGAGAAACATGTGTTCCTTCAACTTAGCTGAATATGCCTATCTGTAGCAAACAGAGGCTATCCTCACTTTGTAACACCTAAGTTGCAGGACATATTCCTTTCAAAAAGCTAACTCGATTCTCACCAGGAAAAAATGTGCTAGATGCGGAACCCTGCAACATAGATAGTTTTTTCTAGAGAGATATATGTGTTTCTTTAACTCAGCTGAATCGGCCATTTTGAAATTAATGAGCCTTTTTTCACCTTGGAAACTATGATTTATAGGAAGTTTTCTTTTCAAAAACTAACTGAAGCTCACAGGAAAACAATGTGCTGGATGCTCATGCATCTAACAAGATGATTTTCTTACAAGAGATATATGTTTTTATTCCACCTAGCTGAAAAGGCCTATTTGGAGCAAACAGAGCCTATCTCCAACTTGAAAGACCTAAGTTGCAGGAAGTCTTCCTTGAAAAACTCTCTCAATTCTCACTTAGCCACAATGCACTAGATGCTCATGCTTCTCACACAGATGGTTTTCTTTCCAGTAATACAAATGTTTCTTCAACTTAGCTGAATAAGTCTACTTTGAGCAAACAGAGCCTATCTCCATCTTGAAACACCTAAGTTGCAGAAAGTATTCTTTTCAAAAGCTAACTCAATTCTCACAGGGAAACAATGCACTAGATGCTCCTGCTTCTAACATAGATGGCTTTCTTTATGGAGATACATGTTTATCTTCAACCTTGCTGAGTATGCCTGTTTGAACTAAGCATAGCTTACCTCCACCTTGAAACACCCAAGTTGCAGGAAGTATTCCTTGGAAAACTAACTCAATACTCACTGGGCAACAATGAGCTAGATGCTCCTGCTTCTAACACAGATGGTTGTCTTTGGAGATATACATTTGTTTCTTTACCTTAGCTGAATAGACATATTTGGAGCAAACAGAGGCTGTCTTCACCTTGTGACACCTAAGTTGCAGGAATAGTTCCGTTCAAAAGCTAACTAGAATTCTCACTTGGAAACAATGTTCTAGATGCCAAAGCTTTTAACACAGATTGTTCTCTTTGGAGAGACAAATGTGCTTCTTCAACTTAGATGAATAGGCCTATTTGGAACAAATGACCCTTTCTCCACCTGAAAAACTATGATTGTTCTGGAAGTATTTCTTTCAAAACCTAACTCACTTCTCAATCAGCAACAATTTGCTAGATGTCGTGCATCTAACATAGATGGATTTGGGTCGAGAGATATATGTGTTCCTTCAAATTAGCTGAATAGACATATTTTTAGCAAACAGAGCCAAATCTCCACCTTGAAACACCTAAGTTGCAGGAAGTATTCCTTGAAAAACTATCTCAATTGTCACTGGGCAACCAAGCCCTAACATGCCCCTGCTTCTAACACAGATGGTTTTCTTTCAAGAGACATGTGTTCCTTCAACTTAGCTGAATAGGCTTATCTGGATTAAACAGAGGCAATCTTCACCTTGTAACACCTAAGGTGCAGAAGCATTTCGTTCAAAAACTACCTCATTCTCACATTGAAACAATGTTCTATATGTCAATGCTTGTACAACACATGGTTGTCTTTGGAGAGATACATGTGTTTCTTCAACACAACTGAATAGGCCTATTTGGAACAAAATGAGCCTTTCTCCACCTTGAAACACAAAGGTCGCAGGAAGGATTCCTTGAAAAACTAACTCAATTCTCACTGGACAACAATGCGCTAGGTGCTCTTCCTTGTGACATAGATGGTTATCTTTCGAGAGAAACTTGTGCTCCTTCAACTTAGCTGAATAGGCCCATCTGCATCAAACAGAGCCTATCTCCACTTTGAAAACTATGATTTGAGGGAATATTCCCTTGAAAAACTAACTCAATTCTCAGTAATAAACTAGGTGCTTGCTATTCCTGCTTCTGACACAGATGGTTTTATGCCGAGAGATACAGATGTTTCTTCAGTTAGGTGAATAGGCCTATTTGAAACAAAATGAGCATTTCTCCAACTTGAAAGCTGTGATTTTTCTGGCACTATTTCTTTCAAAAACTAACTGAATTCACACTGGGCAACAATGTCCTAGATGCTCCTGCTTCTAACACAGACAGTTTTGTTTGGAGAGATACATGTGTTCCTTCCAAGAAGCAGAACAGGCCTATCTGGAGGAACAGAGCCTATCTCCGCCTTGATCCACCCAATTTGCAGGAATTATTCCTTGAAAAGCTATCTAAGTTCCCACTGGACAACAATGCGGTAGATGCTCCTGCTTCTTACACAGATGGGTTTCTTTCGAGAGATACATGTGTTCCTTCAACTTAGCAGAATAGTCCTATCTGGAGCAAAGAGAGGCTATCTTCACCTGGAAATATATGATTTGCAGGAAGTATTACTTGCAAAAAACTAACTCAATTCTCACAGGGAAACAATGTGCTAGATACGCCTGCTTCTAACACAGACAGTTTTCGTTTTAGCAATACATGTGTTTTTTCAATATAGCTGAATAAGCCTACTTGGAGCAAGCAGAGCCTATCTCCACCTTGAAACACCTAAGTCGCAGGAAGTAGTCCCTGAAAAACTAACTCAATTCTCACTGGACAACAGTGTACTAAATGCTCCTGCATCTAATTCAGATGGTTTTTTCAAGAAATACATGTGCTCCTTCAACTTATCTGAAAAGCCTCTCTGGAGAAAACAGAGACTATCTCCTTCTTGAAAACTATTATTGGCAGGAAGGATTCCTTTAATAGGTGACTCAGTTCTCCCAGCGAAACGATGCACTAGGTGCTCCTGCTTTTAAAACAAATGGTTTTCTTTTGGGTGATACCCAGTTTCTTCAACTTAGTTGAATAGGCCTATTTGATGTAAACAGAGCCTATCTGCACCTTCAAACACCTAACATGCAAGAAGTATCCTTTGAAAAACTAACTCAGTTCTCACTGGGCAAAAATGTGCTAGATGCCCAAGTTTCTAACAAAGATGGTTTTCTTTTGAGAGATATATATGTTCCTCCTACTTCTCTGAATAGTCCTATCTGGGGCAAACTGAGCCTACCTGCACCTTGAAACACCTAGGTGGAAGAATGTATTCCTTTCCAAACGTAAATTGATTCTCACAGGGAAACGTGCTAGATGCAACAGCCTCTAACATAGATGATTTTCTTCTGAGAGATACATGTGTTTCTTCAAGTCACATGAGTAGGCCTATTTGGAGAAATCAGAGCCTATCTCCACCTTGAAAACTCCAATTGGAGGAAGTATTCCTTTCAAACACTAACTCAATTCTCACAGGGAAACAATGTGCAAGATGGTCCTGCTTCTAACATATATGGGTTTCTTTTGAGAGATACATTTCTTTCTTCAAGTCAGCTGAACACACCTATTTAGAGCCAACAGACCTTCTCCACCTTGAAACACCTAGGTTGCAGAAAGTATTCTTTCAAAAACTAACTCAATTCTCACAGGGAAACAATGCAGTAGTTGTTCCTGCTTCTAACATGGATGATTTTCTTTATAGAGGTACATGTGTTTTCTCAACTCAGATGAGTAGGCCCATCTGGGACAAAATGAGCCTTTCTCCACCGTGAAAAGTATTATTTGCAGGAAGTATTCGTTTCAAGAGCTAACTCAATTCTTACAGGGAAATATAGTGCTATATGCTGCAGCATCTAACATAGATGGTTTTCTTTTGAGGGATATAATGTTTCTTCAACACAGCACAATGAGTGTATTTGGAGAAAACTGAGCCTATTTACACCAAGAAAACTATGAATTGCTGGTAGTATTCCTTTCAAAAACTAACTGAAATCTCCCATGGAAACAGTGTGCTAGGTATATGCAGCTTCAAACACAGATTTTTCTCTTTTTAGAGATACATATTTTTCTTCAACTCAACTCAATATCTCTACCTGGAATACCTAAGTTACAGGCTGTATTCCTTACAAAAACTAACTCAGTTGTCACAGGGAAACAATATGCTAGATGCTCCTGCTTCTAACACAGATGGGTTCCTTTTGAACGATATATGTGTTTCTTCAACTTGGTTGCATAGACCTTTTTGGACCAAAATGAGCCTTTCTCCACCTTGAAAACTCTGAATTGCTAAATGATTACTTTCTAAAACTAACTCAACTCTCTATGGAAAACAATATGCTACGTGCTGCAACGTCTAACGTAGATGCTTTTCTTTGGAGAGATACAAGTGTTCTACCAAGCTGAATAGGCCTATTTGAAGCAAACAGAGCTTATCTCCACCTTGAAACACCTAAGTTGCAGGAAGCATTCCTTTCAAAAACTAAATAAATTCTCACTGGGCAACAATGAACTAGATGTTCCTGCTTCTAACACAGGTGGTTTTCTTTTGAGAAATACATGTGTTCCTTCAACTTAACCGAATAGGGCTATGTGGAGTAAACCGAGCCTATCTCCACCTTGTTAAACCTACTTTGCTGGATGTATTCTTTGAAAAACTAACTGAATTCTCAATGGGCAACAATGCGCCAGATGCTCCTGATTCTAACAAAATGCTTTTCTTTCAAGAGAAACATGTGTTCCTTCAACTTAGCTGAATATGCCTATCTGTAGCAAACAGAGGCTATCCTCACTTTGTAACACCTAAGTTGCAGGACATATTCCTTTCAAAAAGCTAACTCGATTCTCACCAGGAAAAAATGTGCTAGATGCGGAACCCTGCAACATAGATAGTTTTTTCTAGAGAGATATATGTGTTTCTTTAACTCAGCTGAATCGGCCATTTTGAAATTAATGAGCCTTTTTTTACCTTGGAAACTATGATTTATAGGAAGTTTTCTTTTCAAAAACTAACTGAAGCTCACAGGAAAACAATGTGCTGGATGCTCATGCATCTAACAAGATGATTTTCTTACAAGAGATATATGTTTTTATTCCACCTAGCTGAAAAGGCCTATTTGGAGCAAACAGAGCCTATCTCCAACTTGAAAGACCTAAGTTGCAGGAAGTCTTCCTTGAAAAACTCTCTCAATTCTCACTTAGCCACAATGCACTAGATGCTCATGCTTCTCACACAGATGGTTTTCTTTCCAGTAATACAAATGTTTCTTCAACTTAGCTGAATAAGTCTACTTTGAGCAAACAGAGCCTATCTCCATCTTGAAACACCTAAGTTGCAGAAAGTATTCTTTTCAAAAGCTAACTCAATTCTCACAGGGAAACAATGCACTAGATGCTCCTGCTTCTAACATAGATGGCTTTCTTTATGGAGATACATGTTTATCTTCAACCTTGCTGAGTATGCCTGTTTGAACTAAGCATAGCTTACCTCCACCTTGAAACACCCAAGTTGCAGGAAGTATTCCTTGGAAAACTAACTCAATACTCACTGGGCAACAATGAGCTAGATGCTCCTGCTTCTAACACAGATGGTTGTCTTTGGAGATATACATTTGTTTCTTTACCTTAGCTGAATAGACATATTTGGAGCAAACAGAGGCTGTCTTCACCTTGTGACACCTAAGTTGCAGGAATAGTTCCTTTCAAAAGCTAACTAGAATTCTCACTTGGAAACAATGTTCTAGATGCCAAAGCTTTTAACACAGATTGTTCTCTTTGGAGAGACAAATGTGCTTCTTCAACTTAGATGAATAGGCCTATTTGGAACAAATGACCCTTTCTCCACCTGAAAAACTATGATTGTTCTGGAAGTATTTCTTTCAAAACCTAACTCACTTCTCAATCAGCAACAATTTGCTAGATGTCGTGCATCTAACATAGATGGATGTGGTTCGAGAGATATATGTGTTCCTTCAAATTAGCTGAATAGACATATTTTTAGCAAACAGAGCCAAATCTCCACCTTGAAACACCTAAGTTGCAGGAAGTATTCCTTGAAAAACTATCTCAATTGTCACTGGGCAACCAAGCCCTAACATGCCCCTGCTTCTAACACAGATGGTTTTCTTTCAAGAGACATGTGTTCCTTCAACTTAGCTGAATAGGCTTATCTGGATTAAACAGAGGCAATCTTCACCTTGTAACACCTAAGGTGCAGAAGCATTTCGTTCAAAAACTACCTCATTCTCACATTGAAACAATGTTCTATATGTCAATGCTTGTACAACACATGGTTGTCTTTGGAGAGATACATGTGTTTCTTCAACACAACTGAATAGGCCTATTTGGAACAAAATGAGCCTTTCTCCACCTTGAAACACAAAGGTCGCAGGAAGGATTCCTTGAAAAACTAACTCAATTCTCACTGGACAACAATGCGCTAGGTGCTCTTCCTTGTGACATAGATGGTTATCTTTCGAGAGAAACTTGTGCTCCTTCAACTTAGCTGAATAGGCCCATCTGCATCAAACAGAGCCTATCTCCACTTTGAAAACTATGATTTGAGGGAATATTCCCTTGAAAAACTAACTCAATTCTCAGTAATAAACTAGGTGCTTGCTATTCCTGCTTCTGACACAGATGGTTTTATGCCGAGAGATACAGATGTTTCTTCAGTTAGGTGAATAGGCCTATTTGAAACAAAATGAGCATTTCTCCAACTTGAAAGCTGTGATTTTTCTGGCAGTATTTCTTTCAAAAACTAACTGAATTCACACTGGGCAACAATGTCCTAGATGCTCCTGCTTCTAACACAGACAGTTTTGTTTGGAGAGATACATGTGTTCCTTCCAAGAAGCAGAACAGGCCTATCTGGAGGAACAGAGCCTATCTCCGCCTTGATCCACCCAATTTGCAGGAATTATTCCTTGAAAAGCTATCTAAGTTCCCACTGGACAACAATGTGGTAGATGCTCCTGCTTCTTACACAGATGGGTTTCTTTCGAGAGATACATGTGTTCCTTCAACTTAGCAGAATAGTCCTATCTGGAGCAAAGAGAGGCTATCTTCACCTGGAAATATATGATTTGCAGGAAGTATTACTTGCAAAAAACTAACTCAATTCTCACAGGGAAACAATGTGCTAGATACGCCTGCTTCTAACACAGACAGTTTTCGTTTTAGCAATACATGTGTTTTTTCAATATAGCTGAATAAGCCTACTTGGAGCAAGCAGAGCCTATCTCCACCTTGAAACACCTAAGTCGCAGGAAGTAGTCCCTGAAAAACTAACTCAATTCTCACTGGACAACAGTGTACTAAATGCTCCTGCATCTAATTCAGATGGTTTTTTCAAGAAATACATGTGCTCCTTCAACTTATCTGAAAAGCCTCTCTGGAGAAAACAGAGACTATCTCCTTCTTGAAAACTATTATTGGCAGGAAGGATTCCTTTAATAGGTGACTCAGTTCTCCCAGCGAAACGATGCACTAGGTGCTCCTGCTTTTAAAACAAATGGTTTTCTTTTGGGTGATACCCTGTTTCTTCAACTTAGTTGAATAGGCCTATTTGATGTAAACAGAGCCTATCTGCACCTTCAAACACCTAACATGCAAGAAGTATCCTTTGAAAAACTAACTCAGTTCTCACTGGGCAAAAATGTGCTAGATGCCCAAGTTTCTAACAAAGATGGTTTTCTTTTGAGAGATATATATGTTCCTCCTACTTCTCTGAATAGTCCTATCTGGGGCAAACTGAGCCTACCTGCACCTTGAAACACCTAGGTGGAAGAATGTATTCCTTTCCAAACCTAAATTGATTCTCACAGGGAAACGTGCTAGATGCAACAGCCTCTAACATAGATGATTTTCTTCTGAGAGATACATGTGTTTCTTCAAGTCACATGAGTAGGCCTATTTGGAGAAATCAGAGCCTATCTCCACCTTGAAAACTCCAATTGGAGGAAGTATTCCTTTCAAACACTAACTCAATTCTCACAGGGAAACAATGTGCAAGATGGTCCTGCTTCTAACATATATGGGTTTCTTTTGAGAGATACATTTCTTTCTTCAAGTCAGCTGAATACACCTATTTAGAGCCAACAGACCTTCTCCACCTTGAAACACCTAGGTTGCAGAAAGTATTCTTTCAAAAACTAAGTCAATTCTCACAGGGAAACAATGCAGTAGTTGTTCCTGCTTCTAACATGGATGATTTTCTTTATAGAGGTACATGTGTTTCCTCAACTCAGATGAGTAGGCCCATCTGGGACAAAATGAGCCTTTCTCCACCGTGAAAACTATTATTTGCAGGAAGTATTCGTTTCAAGAGCTAACTCAATTCTTACAGGGAAATATAGTGCTATATGCTGCAGCATCTAACATAGATGGTTTTCTTTTGAGGGATATAATGTTTCTTCAACACAGCACAATGAGTGTATTTGGAGAAAACTGAGCCTATTTACACCAAGAAAACTATGAATTGCTGGTAGTATTCCTTTCAAAAACTAACTGAAATCTCCCATGGAAACAGTGTGCTAGGTATATGCAGCTTCAAACACAGATTTTTCTCTTTTTAGAGATACATATTTTTCTTCAACTCAACTCAATATCTCTACCTGGAATACCTAAGTTACAGGCTGTATTCCTTACAAAAACTAACTCAGTTGTCACAGGGAAACAATATGCTAGATGCTCCTGCTTCTAACACAGATGGGTTCCTTTTGAACGATATATGTGTTTCTTCAACTTGGTTGCATAGACCTTTTTGGACCAAAATGAGCCTTTCTCCACCTTGAAAACTCTGAATTGCTAAATGATTACTTTCTAAAACTAACTCAACTCTCTATGGAAAACAATATGCTACGTGCTGCAACGTCTAACGTAGATGCTTTTCTTTGGAGAGATACAAGTGTTCTACCAAGCTGAATAGGCCTATTTGAAGCAAACAGAGCTTATCTCCACCTTGAAACACCTAAGTTGCAGGAAGCATTCCTTTCAAAAACTAAATAAATTCTCACTGGGCAACAATGAACTAGATGTTCCTGCTTCTAACACAGGTGGTTTTCTTTTGAGAAATACATGTGTTCCTTCAACTTAACCGAATAGGGCTATGTGGAGTAAACCGAGCCTATCTCCACCTTGTTAAACCTACTTTGCTGGATGTATTCTTTGAAAAACTAACTGAATTCTCAATGGGCAACAATGCGCCAGATGCTCCTGATTCTAACAAAATGCTTTTCTTTCAAGAGAAACATGTGTTCCTTCAACTTAGCTGAATATGCCTATCTGTAGCAAACAGAGGCTATCCTCACTTTGTAACACCTAAGTTGCAGGACATATTCCTTTCAAAAAGCTAACTCGATTCTCACCAGGAAAAAATGTGCTAGATGCGGAACCCTGCAACATAGATAGTTTTTTCTAGAGAGATATATGTGTTTCTTTAACTCAGCTGAATCGGCCATTTTGAAATTAATGAGCCTTTTTTCACCTTGGAAACTATGATTTATAGGAAGTTTTCTTTTCAAAAACTAACTGAAGCTCACAGGAAAACAATGTGCTGGATGCTCATGCATCTAACAAGATGATTTTCTTACAAGAGATATATGTTTTTATTCCACCTAGCTGAAAAGGCCTATTTGGAGCAAACAGAGCCTATCTCCAACTTGAAAGACCTAAGTTGCAGGAAGTCTTCCTTGAAAAACTCTCTCAATTCTCACTTAGCCACAATGCACTAGATGCTCATGCTTCTCACACAGATGGTTTTCTTTCCAGTAATACAAATGTTTCTTCAACTTAGCTGAATAAGTCTACTTTGAGCAAACAGAGCCTATCTCCATCTTGAAACACCTAAGTTGCAGAAAGTATTCTTTTCAAAAGCTAACTCAATTCTCACAGGGAAACAATGCACTAGATGCTCCTGCTTCTAACATAGATGGCTTTCTTTATGGAGATACATGTTTATCTTCAACCTTGCTGAGTATGCCTGTTTGAACTAAGCATAGCTTACCTCCACCTTGAAACACCCAAGTTGCAGGAAGTATTCCTTGGAAAACTAACTCAATACTCACTGGGCAACAATGAGCTAGATGCTCCTGCTTCTAACACAGATGGTTGTCTTTGGAGATATACATTTGTTTCTTTACCTTAGCTGAATAGACATATTTGGAGCAAACAGAGGCTGTCTTCACCTTGTGACACCTAAGTTGCAGGAATAGTTCCTTTCAAAAGCTAACTAGAATTCTCACTTGGAAACAATGTTCTAGATGCCAAAGCTTTTAACACAGATTGTTCTCTTTGGAGAGACAAATGTGCTTCTTCAACTTAGATGAATAGGCCTATTTGGAACAAATGACCCTTTCCCCACCTGAAAAACTATGATTGTTCTGGAAGTATTTCTTTCAAAACCTAACTCACTTCTCAATCAGCAACAATTTGCTAGATGTCGTGCATCTAACATAGATGGATGTGGTTCGAGAGATATATGTGTTCCTTCAAATTAGCTGAATAGACATATTTTTAGCAAACAGAGCCAAATCTCCACCTTGAAACACCTAAGTTGCAGGAAGTATTCCTTGAAAAACTATCTCAATTGTCACTGGGCAACCAAGCCCTAACATGCCCCTGCTTCTAACACAGATGGTTTTCTTTCAAGAGACATGTGTTCCTTCAACTTAGCTGAATAGGCTTATCTGGATTAAACAGAGGCAATCTTCACCTTGTAACACCTAAGGTGCAGAAGCATTTCGTTCAAAAACTACCTCATTCTCACATTGAAACAATGTTCTATATGTCAATGCTTGTACAACACATGGTTGTCTTTGGAGAGATACATGTGTTTCTTCAACACAACTGAATAGGCCTATTTGGAACAAAATGAGCCTTTCTCCACCTTGAAACACAAAGGTCGCAGGAAGGATTCCTTGAAAAACTAACTCAATTCTCACTGGACAACAATGCGCTAGGTGCTCTTCCTTGTGACATAGATGGTTATCTTTCGAGAGAAACTTGTGCTCCTTCAACTTAGCTGAATAGGCCCATCTGCATCAAACAGAGCCTATCTCCACTTTGAAAACTATGATTTGAGGGAATATTCCCTTGAAAAACTAACTCAATTCTCAGTAATAAACTAGGTGCTTGCTATTCCTGCTTCTGACACAGATGGTTTTATGCCGAGAGATACAGATGTTTCTTCAGTTAGGTGAATAGGCCTATTTGAAACAAAATGAGCATTTCTCCAACTTGAAAGCTGTGATTTTTCTGGCAGTATTTCTTTCAAAAACTAACTGAATTCACACTGGGCAACAATGTCCTAGATGCTCCTGCTTCTAACACAGACGGTTTTGTTTGGAGAGATACATGTGTTCCTTCCAAGAAGCAGAACAGGCCTATCTGGAGGAACAGAGCCTATCTCCGCCTTGATCCACCCAATTTGCAGGAATTATTCCTTGAAAAGCTATCTAAGTTCCCACTGGACAACAATGCGGTAGATGCTCCTGCTTCTTACACAGATGGGTTTCTTTCGAGAGATACATGTGTTCCTTCAACTTAGCAGAATAGTCCTATCTGGAGCAAAGAGAGGCTATCTTCACCTGGAAATATATGATTTGCAGGAAGTATTACTTGCAAAAAACTAACTCAATTCTCACAGGGAAACAATGTGCTAGATACGCCTGCTTCTAACACAGACAGTTTTCGTTTTAGCAATACATGTGTTTTTTCAATATAGCTGAATAAGCCTACTTGGAGCAAGCCGAGCCTATCTCCACCTTGAAACACCTAAGTCGCAGGAAGTAGTCCCTGAAAAACTAACTCAATTCTCACTGGACAACAGTGTACTAAATGCTCCTGCATCTAATTCAGATGGTTTTTTCAAGAAATACATGTGCTCCTTCAACTTATCTGAAAGGCCTCTCTGGAGAAAACAGAGACTATCTCCTTCTTGAAAACTATTATTGGCAGGAAGGATTCCTTTAATAGGTGACTCAGTTCTCCCAGCGAAACGATGCACTAGGTGCTCCTGCTTTTAAAACAAATGGTTTTCTTTTGGGTGATACCCTGTTTCTTCAACTTAGTTGAATAGGCCTATTTGATGTAAACAGAGCCTATCTGCACCTTCAAACACCTAACATGCAAGAAGTATCCTTTGAAAAACTAACTCAGTTCTCACTGGGCAAAAATGTGCTAGATGCCCAAGTTTCTAACAAAGATGGTTTTCTTTTGAGAGATATATATGTTCCTCCTACTTCTCTGAATAGTCCTATCTGGGGCAAACTGAGCCTACCTGCACCTTGAAACACCTAGGTGGAAGAATGTATTCCTTTCCAAACCTAAATTGATTCTCACAGGGAAACGTGCTAGATGCAACAGCCTCTAACATAGATGATTTTCTTCTGAGAGATACATGTGTTTCTTCAAGTCACATGAGTAGGCCTATTTGGAGAAATCAGAGCCTATCTCCACCTTGAAAACTCCAATTGGAGGAAGTATTCCTTTCAAACACTAACTCAATTCTCACAGGGAAACAATGTGCAAGATGGTCCTGCTTCTAACATATATGGGTTTCTTTTGAGAGATACATTTCTTTCTTCAAATCAGCTGAATACACCTATTTAGAGCCAACAGACCTTCTCCACCTTGAAACACCTAGGTTGCAGAAAGTATTCTTTCAAAAACTAACTCAATTCTCACAGGGAAACAATGCAGTAGTTGTTCCTGCTTCTAACATGGATGATTTTCTTTATAGAGGTACATGTGTTTACTCAACTCAGATGAGTAGGCCCATCTGGGACAAAATGAGCCTTTCTCCACCGTGAAAACTATTATTTGCAGGAAGTATTCGTTTCAAGAGCTAACTCAATTCTTACAGGGAAATATAGTGCTATATGCTGCAGCATCTAACATAGATGGTTTTCTTTTGAGGGATATAATGTTTCTTCAACACAGCACAATGAGTGTATTTGGAGAAAACTGAGCCTATTTACACCAAGAAAACTATGAATTGCTGGTAGTATTCCTTTCAAAAACTAACTGAAATCTCCCATGGAAACAGTGTGCTAGGTATATGCAGCTTCAAACACAGATTTTTCTCTTTTTAGAGATACATATTTTTCTTCAACTCAACTCAATATCTCTACCTGGAATACCTAAGTTACAGGCTGTATTCCTTACAAAAACTAACTCAGTTGTCACAGGGAAACAATATGCTAGATGCTCCTGCTTCTAACACAGATGGGTTCCTTTTGAACGATATATGTGTTTCTTCAACTTGGTTGCATAGACCTTTTTGGACCAAAATGAGCCTTTCTCCACCTTGAAAACTCTGAATTGCTAAATGATTACTTTCTAAAACTAACTCAACTCTCTATGGAAAACAATATGCTACGTGCTGCAACGTCTAACGTAGATGCTTTTCTTTGGAGAGATACAAGTGTTCTACCAAGCTGAATAGGCCTATTTGAAGCAAACAGAGCTTATCTCCACCTTGAAACACCTAAGTTGCAGGAAGCATTCCTTTCAAAAACTAAATAAATTCTCACTGGGCAACAATGAACTAGATGTTCCTGCTTCTAACACAGGTGGTTTTCTTTTGAGAAATACATGTGTTCCTTCAACTTAACCGAATAGGGCTATGTGGAGTAAACCGAGCCTATCTCCACCTTGTTAAACCTACTTTGCTGGATGTATTCTTTGAAAAACTAACTGAATTCTCAATGGGCAACAATGCGCCAGATGCTCCTGATTCTAACAAAATGCTTTTCTTTCAAGAGAAACATGTGTTCCTTCAACTTAGCTGAATATGCCTATCTGTAGCAAACAGAGGCTATCCTCACTTTGTAACACCTAAGTTGCAGGACATATTCCTTTCAAAAAGCTAACTCGATTCTCACCAGGAAAAAATGTGCTAGATGCGGAACCCTGCAACATAGATAGTTTTTTCTAGAGAGATATATGTGTTTCTTTAACTCAGCTGAATCGGCCATTTTGAAATTAATGAGCCTTTTTTCACCTTGGAAACTATGATTTATAGGAAGTTTTCTTTTCAAAAACTAACTGAAGCTCACAGGAAAACAATGTGCTGGATGCTCATGCATCTAACAAGATGATTTTCTTACAAGAGATATATGTTTTTATTCCACCTAGCTGAAAAGGCCTATTTGGAGCAAACAGAGCCTATCTCCAACTTGAAAGACCTAAGTTGCAGGAAGTCTTCCTTGAAAAACTCTCTCAATTCTCACTTAGCCACAATGCACTAGATGCTCATGCTTCTCACACAGATGGTTTTCTTTCCAGTAATACAAATGTTTCTTCAACTTAGCTGAATAAGTCTACTTTGAGCAAACAGAGCCTATCTCCATCTTGAAACACCTAAGTTGCAGAAAGTATTCTTTTCAAAAGCTAACTCAATTCTCACAGGGAAACAATGCACTAGATGCTCCTGCTTCTAACATAGATGGCTTTCTTTATGGAGATACATGTTTATCTTCAACCTTGCTGAGTATGCCTGTTTGAACTAAGCATAGCTTACCTCCACCTTGAAACACCCAAGTTGCAGGAAGTATTCCTTGGAAAACTAACTCAATACTCACTGGGCAACAATGAGCTAGATGCTCCTGCTTCTAACACAGATGGTTGTCTTTGGAGATATACATTTGTTTCTTTACCTTAGCTGAATAGACATATTTGGAGCAAACAGAGGCTGTCTTCACCTTGTGACACCTAAGTTGCAGGAATAGTTCCTTTCAAAAGCTAACTAGAATTCTCACTTGGAAACAATGTTCTAGATGCCAAAGCTTTTAACACAGATTGTTCTCTTTGGAGAGACAAATGTGCTTCTTCAACTTAGATGAATAGGCCTATTTGGAACAAATGACCCTTTCTCCACCTGAAAAACTATGATTGTTCTGGAAGTATTTCTTTCAAAACCTAACTCACTTTTCAATCAGCAACAATTTGCTAGATGTCGTGCATCTAACATAGATGGATTTGGGTCGAGAGATATATGTGTTCCTTCAAATTAGCTGAATAGACATATTTTTAGCAAACAGAGCCAAATCTCCACCTTGAAACACCTAAGTTGCAGGAAGTATTCCTTGAAAAACTATCTCAATTGTCACTGGGCAACCAAGCCCTAACATGCCCCTGCTTCTAACACAGATGGTTTTCTTTCAAGAGACATGTGTTCCTTCAACTTAGCTGAATAGGCTTATCTGGATTAAACAGAGGCAATCTTCACCTTGTAACACCTAAGGTGCAGAAGCATTTCGTTCAAAAACTACCTCATTCTCACATTGAAACAATGTTCTATATGTCAATGCTTGTACAACACATGGTTGTCTTTGGAGAGATACATGTGTTTCTTCAACACAACTGAATAGGCCTATTTGGAACAAAATGAGCCTTTCTCCACCTTGAAACACAAAGGTCGCAGGAAGGATTCCTTGGAAAACTAACTCAATTCTCACTGGACAACAATGCGCTAGGTGCTCTTCCTTGTGACATAGATGGTTATCTTTCGAGAGAAACTTGTGCTCCTTCAACTTAGCTGAATAGGCCCATCTGCATCAAACAGAGCCTATCTCCACTTTGAAAACTATGATTTGAGGGAATATTCCCTTGAAAAACTAACTCAATTCTCAGTAATAAACTAGGTGCTTGCTATTCCTGCTTCTGACACAGATGGTTTTATGCCGAGAGATACAGATGTTTCTTCAGTTAGGTGAATAGGCCTATTTGAAACAAAATGAGCATTTCTCCAACTTGAAAGCTGTGATTTTTCTGGCAGTATTTCTTTCAAAAACTAACTGAATTCACACTGGGCAACAATGTCCTAGATGCTCCTGCTTCTAACACAGACAGTTTTGTTTGGAGAGATACATGTGTTCCTTCCAAGAAGCAGAACAGGCCTATCTGGAGGAACAGAGCCTATCTCCGCCTTGATCCACCCAATTTGCAGGAATTATTCCTTGAAAAGCTATCTAAGTTCCCACTGGACAACAATGCGGTAGATGCTCCTGCTTCTTACACAGATGGGTTTCTTTCGAGAGATACATGTGTTCCTTCAACTTAGCAGAATAGTCCTATCTGGAGCAAAGAGAGGCTATCTTCACCTGGAAATATATGATTTGCAGGAAGTATTACTTGCAAAAAACTAACTCAATTCTCACAGGGAAACAATGTGCTAGATACGCCTGCTTCTAACACAGACAGTTTTCGTTTTAGCAATACATGTGTTTTTTCAATATAGCTGAATAAGCCTACTTGGAGCAAGCAGAGCCTATCTCCACCTTGAAACACCTAAGTCGCAGGAAGTAGTCCCTGAAAAACTAACTCAATTCTCACTGGACAACAGTGTACTAAATGCTCCTGCATCTAATTCAGATGGTTTTTTCAAGAAATACATGTGCTCCTTCAACTTATCTGAAAAGCCTCTCTGGAGAAAACAGAGACTATCTCCTTCTTGAAAACTATTATTGGCAGGAAGGATTCCTTTAATAGGTGACTCAGTTCTCCCAGCGAAACGATGCACTAGGTGCTCCTGCTTTTAAAACAAATGGTTTTCTTTTGGGTGATACCCTGTTTCTTCAACTTAGTTGAATAGGCTTATTTGATGTAAACAGAGCCTATCTGCACCTTCAAACACCTAACATGCAAGAAGTATCCTTTGAAAAACTAACTCAGTTCTCACTGGGCAAAAATGTGCTAGATGCCCAAGTTTCTAACAAAGATGGTTTTCTTTTGAGAGATATATATGTTCCTCCTACTTCTCTGAATAGTCCTATCTGGGGCAAACTGAGCCTACCTGCACCTTGAAACACCTAGGTGGAAGAATGTATTCCTTTCCAAACCTAAATTGATTCTCACAGGGAAATGTGCTAGATGCAACAGCCTCTAACATAGATGATTTTCTTCTGAGAGATACATGTGTTTCTTCAAGTCACATGAGTAGGCCTATTTCGAGAAATCAGAGCCTATCTCCACCTTGAAAACTCCAATTGGAGGAAGTATTCCTTTCAAACACTAACTCAATTCTCACAGGGAAACAATGTGCAAGATGGTCCTGCTTCTAACATATATGGGTTTCTTTTGAGAGATACATTTCTTTCTTCAGGTCAGCTGAATACACCTATTTAGAGCCAACAGACCTTCTCCACCTTGAAACACCTAGGTTGCAGAAAGTATTCTTTCAAAAACTAAGTCAATTCTCACAGGGAAACAATGCAGTAGTTGTTCCTGCTTCTAACATGGATGATTTTCTTTATAGAGGTACATGTGTTTTCTCAACTCAGATGAGTAGGCCCATCTGGGACAAAATGAGCCTTTCTCCACCGTGAAAACTATTATTTGCAGGAAGTATTCGTTTCAAGAGCTAACTCAATTCTTACAGGGAAATATAGTGCTATATGCTGCAGCATCTAACATAGATGGTTTTCTTTTGAGGGATATAATGTTTCTTCAACACAGCACAATGAGTGTATTTGGAGAAAACTGAGCCTATTTACACCAAGAAAACTATGAATTGCTGGTAGTATTCCTTTCAAAAACTAACTGAAATCTCCCATGGAAACAGTGTGCTAGGTATATACAGCTTCAAACACAGATTTTTCTCTTTTTAGAGATACATATTTTTCTTCAACTCAACTCAATATCTCTACCTGGAATACCTAAGTTACAGGCTGTATTCCTTACAAAAACTAACTCAGTTGTCACAGGGAAACAATATGCTAGATGCTCCTGCTTCTAACACAGATGGGTTCCTTTTGAACGATATATGTGTTTCTTCAACTTGGTTGCATAGACCTTTTTGGACCAAAATGAGCCTTTCTCCACCTTGAAAACTCTGAATTGCTAAATGATTACTTTCTAAAACTAACTCAACTCTCTATGGAAAACAATATGCTACGTGCTGCAACGTCTAACGTAGATGCTTTTCTTTGGAGAGATACAAGTGTTCTACCAAGCTGAATAGGCCTATTTGAAGCAAACAGAGCTTATCTCCACCTTGAAACACCTAAGTTGCAGGAAGCATTCCTTTCAAAAACTAAATAAATTCTCACTGGGCAACAATGAACTAGATGTTCCTGCTTCTAACACAGGTGGTTTTCTTTTGAGAAATACATGTGTTCCTTCAACTTAACCGAATAGGGCTATGTGGAGTAAACCGAGCCTATCTCCACCTTGTTAAACCTACTTTGCTGGATGTATTCTTTGAAAAACTAACTGAATTCTCAATGGGCAACAATGCGCCAGATGCTCCTGATTCTAACAAAATGCTTTTCTTTCAAGAGAAACATGTGTTCCTTCAACTTAGCTGAATATGCCTATCTGTAGCAAACAGAGGCTATCCTCACTTTGTAACACCTAAGTTGCAGGACATATTCCTTTCAAAAAGCTAACTCGATTCTCACCAGGAAAAAATGTGCTAGATGCGGAACCCTGCAACATAGATAGTTTTTTCTAGAGAGATATATGTGTTTCTTTAACTCAGCTGAATCGGCCATTTTGAAATTAATGAGCCTTTTTTCACCTTGGAAACTATGATTTATAGGAAGTTTTCTTTTCAAAAACTAACTGAAGCTCACAGGAAAACAATGTGCTGGATGCTCATGCATCTAACAAGATGATTTTCTTACAAGAGATATATGTTTTTATTCCACCTAGCTGAAAAGGCCTATTTGGAGCAAACAGAGCCTATCTCCAACTTGAAAGACCTAAGTTGCAGGAAGTCTTCCTTGAAAAACTCTCTCAATTCTCACTTAGCCACAATGCACTAGATGCTCATGCTTCTCACACAGATGGTTTTCTTTCCAGTAATACAAATGTTTCTTCAACTTAGCTGAATAAGTCTACTTTGAGCAAACAGAGCCTATCTCCATCTTGAAACACCTAAGTTGCAGAAAGTATTCTTTTCAAAAGCTAACTCAATTCTCACAGGGAAACAATGCACTAGATGCTCCTGCTTCTAACATAGATGGCTTTCTTTATGGAGATACATGTTTATCTTCAACCTTGCTGAGTATGCCTGTTTGAACTAAGCATAGCTTACCTCCACCTTGAAACACCCAAGTTGCAGGAAGTATTCCTTGGAAAACTAACTCAATACTCACTGGGCAACAATGAGCTAGATGCTCCTGCTTCTAACACAGATGGTTGTCTTTGGAGATATACATTTGTTTCTTTACCTTAGCTGAATAGACATATTTGGAGCAAACAGAGGCTGTCTTCACCTTGTGACACCTAAGTTGCAGGAATACTTCCTTTCAAAAGCTAACTAGAATTCTCACTTGGAAACAATGTTCTAGATGCCAAAGCTTTTAACACAGATTGTTCTCTTTGGAGAGACAAATGTGCTTCTTCAACTTAGATGAATAGGCCTATTTGGAACAAATGACCCTTTCTCCACCTGAAAAACTATGATTGTTCTGGAAGTATTTCTTTCAAAACCTAACTCACTTGTCAATCAGCAACAATTTGCTAGATGTCGTGCATCTAACATAGATGGATGTGGTTCGAGAGATATATGTGTTCCTTCAAATTAGCTGAATAGACATATTTTTAGCAAACAGAGCCAAATCTCCACCTTGAAACACCTAAGTTGCAGGAAGTATTCCTTGAAAAACTATCTCAATTGTCACTGGGCAACCAAGCCCTAACATGCCCCTGCTTCTAACACAGATGGTTTTCTTTCAAGAGACATGTGTTCCTTCAACTTAGCTGAATAGGCTTATCTGGATTAAACAGAGGCAATCTTCACCTTGTAACACCTAAGGTGCAGAAGCATTTCGTTCAAAAACTACCTCATTCTCACATTGAAACAATGTTCTATATGTCAATGCTTGTACAACACATGGTTGTCTTTGGAGAGATACATGTGTTTCTTCAACACAACTGAATAGGCCTATTTGGAACAAAATGAGCCTTTCTCCACCTTGAAACACAAAGGTCGCAGGAAGGATTCCTTGAAAAACTAACTCAATTCTCACTGGACAACAATGCGCTAGGTGCTCTTCCTTGTGACATAGATGGTTATCTTTCGAGAGAAACTTGTGCTCCTTCAACTTAGCTGAATAGGCCCATCTGCATCAAACAGAGCCTATCTCCACTTTGAAAACTATGATTTGAGGGAATATTCCCTTGAAAAACTAACTCAATTCTCAGTAATAAACTAGGTGCTTGCTATTCCTGCTTCTGACACAGATGGTTTTATGCCGAGAGATACAGATGTTTCTTCAGTTAGGTGAATAGGCCTATTTGAAACAAAATGAGCATTTCTCCAACTTGAAAGCTGTGATTTTTCTGGCAGTATTTCTTTCAAAAACTAACTGAATTCACACTGGGCAACAATGTCCTAGATGCTCCTGCTTCTAACACAGACAGTTTTGTTTGGAGAGATACATGTGTTCCTTCCAAGAAGCAGAACAGGCCTATCTGGAGGAACAGAGCCTATCTCCGCCTTGATCCACCCAATTTGCAGGAATTATTCCTTGAAAAGCTATCTAAGTTCCCACTGGACAACAATGCGGTAGATGCTCCTGCTTCTTACACAGATGGGTTTCTTTCGAGAGATACATGTGTTCCTTCAACTTAGCAGAATAGTCCTATCTGGAGCAAAGAGAGGCTATCTTCACCTGGAAATATATGATTTGCAGGAAGTATTACTTGCAAAAAACTAACTCAATTCTCACAGGGAAACAATGTGCTAGATACGCCTGCTTCTAACACAGACAGTTTTCGTTTTAGCAATACATGTGTTTTTTCAATATAGCTGAATAAGCCTACTTGGAGCAAGCAGAGCCTATCTCCACCTTGAAACACCTAAGTCGCAGGAAGTAGTCCCTGAAAAACTAACTCAATTCTCACTGGACAACAGTGTACTAAATGCTCCTGCATCTAATTCAGATGGTTTTTTCAAGAAATACATGTGCTCCTTCAACTTCTCTGAAAAGCCTCTCTGGAGAAAACAGAGACTATCTCCTTCTTGAAAACTATTATTGGCAGGAAGGATTCCTTTAATAGGTGACTCAGTTCTCCCAGCGAAACGATGCACTAGGTGCTCCTGCTTTTAAAACAAATGGTTTTCTTTTGGGTGATACCCTGTTTCTTCAACTTAGTTGAATAGGCCTATTTAATGTAAACAGAGCCTATCTGCACCTTCAAACACCTAACATGCAAGAAGTATCCTTTGAAAAACTAACTCAGTTCTCACTGGGCAAAAATGTGCTAGATGCCCAAGTTTCTAACAAAGATGGTTTTCTTTTGAGAGATATATATGTTCCTCCTACTTCTCTGAATAGTCCTATCTGGGGCAAACTGAGCCTACCTGCACCTTGAAACACCTAGGTGGAAGAATGTATTCCTTTCCAAACCTAAATTGATTCTCACAGGGAAACGTGCTAGATGCAACAGCCTCTAACATAGATGATTTTCTTCTGAGAGATACATGTGTTTCTTCAAGTCACATGAGTAGGCCTATTTGGAGAAATCAGAGCCTATCTCCACCTTGAAAACTCCAATTGGAGGAAGTATTCCTTTCAAACACTAACTCAAGTCTCACAGGGAAACAATGCAGTAGTTGTTCCTGCTTCTAACATGGATGATTTTCTTTATAGAGGTACATGTGTTTTCTCAACTCAGATGAGTAGGCCCATCTGGGACAAAATGAGCCTTTCTCCACCGTGAAAAGTATTATTTGCAGGAAGTATTCGTTTCAAGAGCTAACTCAATTCTTACAGGGAAATATAGTGCTATATGCTGCAGCATCTAACATAGATGGTTTTCTTTTGAGGGATATAATGTTTCTTCAACACAGCACAATGAGTGTATTTGGAGAAAACTGAGCCCATTTACACCAAGAAAACTATGAATTGCTGGTAGTATTCCTTTCAAAAACTAACTGAAATCTCCCATGGAAACAGTGTGCTAGGTATATGCAGCTTCAAACACAGATTTTTCTCTTTTTAGAGATACATATTTTTCTTCAACTCAACTCAATATCTCTACCTGGAATACCTAAGTTACAGGCTGTATTCCTTACAAAAACTAACTCAGTTGTCACAGGGAAACAATATGCTAGATGCTCCTGCTTCTAACACAGATGGGTTCCTTTTGAACGATATATGTGTTTCTTCAACTTGGTTGCATAGACCTTTTTGGACCAAAATGAGCCTTTCTCCACCTTGAAAACTCTGAATTGCTAAATGATTACTTTCTAAAACTAACTCAACTCTCTATGGAAAACAATAAGCTACGTGCTGCAACGTCTAACGTAGATGCTTTTCTTTGGAGAGATAGAAGTGTTCTACCAAGCTGAATAGGCCTATTTGAAGCAAACAGAGCTTATCTCCACCTTGAAACACCTAAGTTGCAGGAAGCATTCCTTTCAAAAACTAAATAAATTCTCACTGGGCAACAATGAACTAGATGTTCCTGCTTCTAACACAGGTGGTTTTCTTTTGAGAAATACATGTGTTCCTTCAACTTAACCGAATAGGGCTATGTGGAGTAAACCGAGCCTATCTCCACCTTGTTAAACCTACTTTGCTGGATGTATTCTTTGAAAAACTAACTGAATTCTCAATGGGCAACAATGCGCCAGATGCTCCTGATTCTAACAAAATGCTTTTCTTTCAAGAGAAACATGTGTTCCTTCAACTTAGCTGAATATGCCTATCTGTAGCAAACAGAGGCTATCCTCACTTTGTAACACCTAAGTTGCAGGACATATTCCTTTCAAAAAGCTAACTCGATTCTCACCAGGAAAAAATGTGCTAGATGCGGAACCCTGCAACATAGATAGTTTTTTCTAGAGAGATATATGTGTTTCTTTAACTCAGCTGAATCGGCCATTTTGAAATTAATGAGCCTTTTTTCACCTTGGAAACTATGATTTATAGGAAGTTTTCTTTTCAAAAACTAACTGAAGCTCACAGGAAAACAATGTGCTGGATGCTCATGCATCTAACAAGATGATTTTCTTACAAGAGATATATGTTTTTATTCCACCTAGCTGAAAAGGCCTATTTGGAGCAAACAGAGCCTATCTCCAACTTGAAAGACCTAAGTTGCAGGAAGTCTTCCTTGAAAAACTCTCTCAATTCTCACTTAGCCACAATGCACTAGATGCTCATGCTTCTCACACAGATGGTTTTCTTTCCAGTAATACAAATGTTTCTTCAACTTAGCTGAATAAGTCTACTTTGAGCAAACAGAGCCTATCTCCATCTTGAAACACCTAAGTTGCAGAAAGTATTCTTTTCAAAAGCTAACTCAATTCTCACAGGGAAACAATGCACTAGATGCTCCTGCTTCTAACATAGATGGCTTTCTTTATGGAGATACATGTTTATCTTCAACCTTGCTGAGTATGCCTGTTTGAACTAAGCATAGCTTACCTCCACCTTGAAACACCCAAGTTGCAGGAAGTATTCCTTGGAAAACTAACTCAATACTCACTGGGCAACAATGAGCTAGATGCTCCTGCTTCTAACACAGATGGTTGTCTTTGGAGATATACATTTGTTTCTTTACCTTAGCTGAATAGACATATTTGGAGCAAACAGAGGCTGTCTTCACCTTGTGACACCTAAGTTGCAGGAATAGTTCCTTTCAAAAGCTAACTAGAATTCTCACTTGGAAACAATGTTCTAGATGCCAAAGCTTTTAACACAGATTATTCTCTTTGGAGAGACAAATGTGCTTCTTCAACTTAGATGAATAGGCCTATTTGGAACAAATGACCCTTTCTCCACCTGAAAAACTATGATTGTTCTGGAAGTATTTCTTTCAAAACCTAACTCACTTCTCAATCAGCAACAATTTGCTAGATGTCGTGCATCTAACATAGATGGATGTGGTTCGAGAGATATATGTGTTCCTTCAAATTAGCTGAATAGACATATTTTTAGCAAACAGAGCCAAATCTCCACCTTGAAACACCTAAGTTGCAGGAAGTATTCCTTGAAAAACTATCTCAATTGTCACTGGGCAACCAAGCCCTAACATGCCCCTGCTTCTAACACAGATGGTTTTCTTTCAAGAGACATGTGTTCCTTCAACTTAGCTGAATAGGCTTATCTGGATTAAACAGAGGCAATCTTCACCTTGTAACACCTAAGGTGCAGAAGCATTTCGTTCAAAAACTACCTCATTCTCACATTGAAACAATGTTCTATATGTCAATGCTTGTACAACACATGGTTGTCTTTGGAGAGATACATGTGTTTCTTCAACACAACTGAATAGGCCTATTTGGAACAAAATGAGCCTTTCTCCACCTTGAAACACAAAGGTCGCAGGAAGGATTCCTTGAAAAACTAACTCCATTCTCACTGGACAACAATGCGCTAGGTGCTCTTCCTTGTGACATAGATGGTTATCTTTCGAGAGAAACTTGTGCTCCTTCAACTTAGCTGAATAGGCCCATCTGCATCAAACAGAGCCTATCTCCACTTTGAAAACTATGATTTGAGGGAATATTCCCTTGAAAAACTAACTCAATTCTCAGTAATAAACTAGGTGCTTGCTATTCCTGCTTCTGACACAGATGGTTTTATGCCGAGAGATACAGATGTTTCTTCAGTTAGGTGAATAGGCCTATTTGAAACAAAATGAGCATTTCTCCAACTTGAAAGCTGTGATTTTTCTGGCAGTATTTCTTTCAAAAACTAACTGAATTCACACTGGGCAACAATGTCCTAGATGCTCCTGCTTCTAACACAGACGGTTTTGTTTGGAGAGATACATGTGTTCCTTCCAAGAAGCAGAACAGGCCTATCTGGAGGAACAGAGCCTATCTCCGCCTTGATCCACCCAATTTGCAGGAATTATTCCTTGAAAAGCTATCTAAGTTCCCACTGGACAACAATGCGGTAGATGCTCCTGCTTCTTACACAGATGGGTTTCATTCGAGAGATACATGTGTTCCTTCAACTTAGCAGAATAGTCCTATCTGAAGCAAAGAGAGGCTATCTTCACCTTTAAATATATGATTTGCAGGAAGTATTACTTGCAAAAAACTAACTCAATTCTCACAGGGAAACAATGTGCTAGATACGCCTGCTTCTAACACAGACAGTTTTCGTTTTAGCAATACATGTGTTTTTTCAATATAGCTGAATAAGCCTACTTGGAGCAAGCCGAGCCTATCTCCACCTTGAAACACCTAAGTCGCAGGAAGTAGTCCCTGAAAAACTAACTCAATTCTCACTGGACAACAGTGTACTAAATGCTCCTGCATCTAATTCAGATGGTTTTTTCAAGAAATACATGTGCTCCTTCAACTTATCTGAAAGGCCTCTCTGGAGAAAACAGAGACTATCTCCTTCTTGAAAACTATTATTGGCAGGAAGGATTCCTTTAATAGGTGACTCAGTTCTCCCAGCGAAACGATGCACTAGGTGCTCCTGCTTTTAAAACAAATGGTTTTCTTTTGGGTGATACCCTGTTTCTTCAACTTAGTTGAATAGGCCTATTTGATGTAAACAGAGCCTATCTGCACCTTCAAACACCTAACATGCAAGAAGTATCCTTTGAAAAACTAACTCAGTTCTCACTGGGCAAAAATGTGCTAGATGCCCAAGTTTCTAACAAAGATGGTTTTCTTTTGAGAGATATATATGTTCCTCCTACTTCTCTGAATAGTCCTATCTGGGGCAAACTGAGCCTACCTGCACCTTGAAACACCTAGGTGGAAGAATGTATTCCTTTCCAAACCTAAATTGATTCTCACAGGGAAACGTGCTAGATGCAACAGCCTCTAACATAGATGATTTTCTTCTGAGAGATACATGTGTTTCTTCAAGTCACATGAGTAGGCCTATTTGGAGAAATCAGAGCCTATCTCCACCTTGAAAACTCCAATTGGAGGAAGTATTCCTTTCAAACACTAACTCAATTCTCACAGGGAAACAATGTGCAAGATGGTCCTGCTTCTAACATATATGGGTTTCTTTTGAGAGATACATTTCTTTCTTCAAGTCAGCTGAATACACCTATTTAGAGCCAACAGACCTTCTCCACCTTGAAACACCTAGGTTGCAGAAAGTATTCTTTCAAAAACTAACTCAATTCTCACAGGGAAACAATGCAGTAGTTGTTCCTGCTTCTAACATGGATGATTTTCTTTATAGAGGTACATGTGTTTTCTCAACTCAGATGAGTAGGCCCATCTGGGACAAAATGAGCCTTTCTCCACCGTGAAAAGTATTATTTGCAGGAAGTATTCGTTTCAAGAGCTAACTCAATTCTTACAGGGAAATATAGTGCTATATGCTGCAGCATCTAACATAGATGGTTTTCTTTTGAGGGATATAATGTTTCTTCAACACAGCACAATGAGTGTATTTGGAGAAAACTGAGCCCATTTACACCAAGAAAACTATGAATTGCTGGTAGTATTCCTTTCAAAAACTAACTGAAATCTCCCATGGAAACAGTGTGCTAGGTATATGCAGCTTCAAACACAGATTTTTCTCTTTTTAGAGATACATATTTTTCTTCAACTCAACTCAATATCTCTACCTGGAATACCTAAGTTACAGGCTGTATTCCTTACAAAAACTAACTCAGTTGTCACAGGGAAACAATATGCTAGATGCTCCTGCTTCTAACACAGATGGGTTCCTTTTGAACGATATATGTGTTTCTTCAACTTGGTTGCATAGACCTTTTTGGACCAAAATGAGCCTTTCTCCACCTTGAAAACTCTGAATTGCTAAATGATTACTTTCTAAAACTAACTCAACTCTCTATGGAAAACAATAAGCTACGTGCTGCAACGTCTAACGTAGATGCTTTTCTTTGGAGAGATAGAAGTGTTCTACCAAGCTGAATAGGCCTATTTGAAGCAAACAGAGCTTATCTCCACCTTGAAACACCTAAGTTGCAGGAAGCATTCCTTTCAAAAACTAAATAAATTCTCACTGGGCAACAATGAACTAGATGTTCCTGCTTCTAACACAGGTGGTTTTCTTTTGAGAAATACATGTGTTCCTTCAACTTAACCGAATAGGGCTATGTGGAGTAAACCGAGCCTATCTCCACCTTGTTAAACCTACTTTGCTGGATGTATTCTTTGAAAAACTAACTGAATTCTCAATGGGCAACAATGCGCCAGATGCTCCTGATTCTAACAAAATGCTTTTCTTTCAAGAGAAACATGTGTTCCTTCAACTTAGCTGAATATGCCTATCTGTAGCAAACAGAGGCTATCCTCACTTTGTAACACCTAAGTTGCAGGACATATTCCTTTCAAAAAGCTAACTCGATTCTCACCAGGAAAAAATGTGCTAGATGCGGAACCCTGCAACATAGATAGTTTTTTCTAGAGAGATATATGTGTTTCTTTAACTCAGCTGAATCGGCCATTTTGAAATTAATGAGCCTTTTTTCACCTTGGAAACTATGATTTATAGGAAGTTTTCTTTTCAAAAACTAACTGAAGCTCACAGGAAAACAATGTGCTGGATGCTCATGCATCTAACAAGATGATTTTCTTACAAGAGATATATGTTTTTATTCCACCTAGCTGAAAAGGCCTATTTGGAGCAAACAGAGCCTATCTCCAACTTGAAAGACCTAAGTTGCAGGAAGTCTTCCTTGAAAAACTCTCTCAATTCTCACTTAGCCACAATGCACTAGATGCTCATGCTTCTCACACAGATGGTTTTCTTTCCAGTAATACAAATGTTTCTTCAACTTAGCTGAATAAGTCTACTTTGAGCAAACAGAGCCTATCTCCATCTTGAAACACCTAAGTTGCAGAAAGTATTCTTTTCAAAAGCTAACTCAATTCTCACAGGGAAACAATGCACTAGATGCTCCTGCTTCTAACATAGATGGCTTTCTTTATGGAGATACATGTTTATCTTCAACCTTGCTGAGTATGCCTGTTTGAACTAAGCATAGCTTACCTCCACCTTGAAACACCCAAGTTGCAGGAAGTATTCCTTGGAAAACTAACTCAATACTCACTGGGCAACAATGAGCTAGATGCTCCTGCTTCTAACACAGATGGTTGTCTTTGGAGATATACATTTGTTTCTTTACCTTAGCTGAATAGACATATTTGGAGCAAACAGAGGCTGTCTTCACCTTGTGACACCTAAGTTGCAGGAATAGTTCCTTTCAAAAGCTAACTAGAATTCTCACTTGGAAACAATGTTCTAGATGCCAAAGCTTTTAACACAGATTATTCTCTTTGGAGAGACAAATGTGCTTCTTCAACTTAGATGAATAGGCCTATTTGGAACAAATGACCCTTTCTCCACCTGAAAAACTATGATTGTTCTGGAAGTATTTCTTTCAAAACCTAACTCACTTCTCAATCAGCAACAATTTGCTAGATGTCGTGCATCTAACATAGATGGATGTGGTTCGAGAGATATATGTGTTCCTTCAAATTAGCTGAATAGACATATTTTTAGCAAACAGAGCCAAATCTCCACCTTGAAACACCTAAGTTGCAGGAAGTATTCCTTGAAAAACTATCTCAATTGTCACTGGGCAACCAAGCCCTAACATGCCCCTGCTTCTAACACAGATGGTTTTCTTTCAAGAGACATGTGTTCCTTCAACTTAGCTGAATAGGCTTATCTGGATTAAACAGAGGCAATCTTCACCTTGTAACACCTAAGGTGCAGAAGCATTTCGTTCAAAAACTACCTCATTCTCACATTGAAACAATGTTCTATATGTCAATGCTTGTACAACACATGGTTGTCTTTGGAGAGATACATGTGTTTCTTCAACACAACTGAATAGGCCTATTTGGAACAAAATGAGCCTTTCTCCACCTTGAAACACAAAGGTCGCAGGAAGGATTCCTTGAAAAACTAACTCCATTCTCACTGGACAACAATGCGCTAGGTGCTCTTCCTTGTGACATAGATGGTTATCTTTCGAGAGAAACTTGTGCTCCTTCAACTTAGCTGAATAGGCCCATCTGCATCAAACAGAGCCTATCTCCACTTTGAAAACTATGATTTGAGGGAATATTCCCTTGAAAAACTAACTCAATTCTCAGTAATAAACTAGGTGCTTGCTATTCCTGCTTCTGACACAGATGGTTTTATGCCGAGAGATACAGATGTTTCTTCAGTTAGGTGAATAGGCCTATTTGAAACAAAATGAGCATTTCTCCAACTTGAAAGCTGTGATTTTTCTGGCAGTATTTCTTTCAAAAACTAACTGAATTCACACTGGGCAACAATGTCCTAGATGCTCCTGCTTCTAACACAGACGGTTTTGTTTGGAGAGATACATGTGTTCCTTCCAAGAAGCAGAACAGGCCTATCTGGAGGAACAGAGCCTATCTCCGCCTTGATCCACCCAATTTGCAGGAATTATTCCTTGAAAAGCTATCTAAGTTCCCACTGGACAACAATGCGGTAGATGCTCCTGCTTCTTACACAGATGGGTTTCATTCGAGAGATACATGTGTTCCTTCAACTTAGCAGAATAGTCCTATCTGAAGCAAAGAGAGGCTATCTTCACCTTTAAATATATGATTTGCAGGAAGTATTACTTGCAAAAAACTAACTCAATTCTCACAGGGAAACAATGTGCTAGATACGCCTGCTTCTAACACAGACAGTTTTCGTTTTAGCAATACATGTGTTTTTTCAATATAGCTGAATAAGCCTACTTGGAGCAAGCCGAGCCTATCTCCACCTTGAAACACCTAAGTCGCAGGAAGTAGTCCCTGAAAAACTAACTCAATTCTCACTGGACAACAGTGTACTAAATGCTCCTGCATCTAATTCAGATGGTTTTTTCAAGAAATACATGTGCTCCTTCAACTTATCTGAAAGGCCTCTCTGGAGAAAACAGAGACTATCTCCTTCTTGAAAACTATTATTGGCAGGAAGGATTCCTTTAATAGGTGACTCAGTTCTCCCAGCGAAACGATGCACTAGGTGCTCCTGCTTTTAAAACAAATGGTTTTCTTTTGGGTGATACCCTGTTTCTTCAACTTAGTTGAATAGGCCTATTTGATGTAAACAGAGCCTATCTGCACCTTCAAACACCTAACATGCAAGAAGTATCCTTTGAAAAACTAACTCAGTTCTCACTGGGCAAAAATGTGCTAGATGCCCAAGTTTCTAACAAAGATGGTTTTCTTTTGAGAGATATATATGTTCCTCCTACTTCTCTGAATAGTCCTATCTGGGGCAAACTGAGCCTACCTGCACCTTGAAACACCTAGGTGGAAGAATGTATTCCTTTCCAAACCTAAATTGATTCTCACAGGGAAACGTGCTAGATGCAACAGCCTCTAACATAGATGATTTTCTTCTGAGAGATACATGTGTTTCTTCAAGTCACATGAGTAGGCCTATTTGGAGAAATCAGAGCCTATCTCCACCTTGAAAACTCCAATTGGAGGAAGTATTCCTTTCAAACACTAACTCAATTCTCACAGGGAAACAATGTGCAAGATGGTCCTGCTTCTAACATATATGGGTTTCTTTTGAGAGATACATTTCTTTCTTCAAGTCAGCTGAATACACCTATTTAGAGCCAACAGACCTTCTCCACCTTGAAACACCTAGGTTGCAGAAAGTATTCTTTCAAAAACTAACTCAATTCTCACAGGGAAACAATGCAGTAGTTGTTCCTGCTTCTAACATGGATGATTTTCTTTATAGAGGTACATGTGTTTTCTCAACTCAGATGAGTAGGCCCATCTGGGACAAAATGAGCCTTTCTCCACCGTGAAAAGTATTATTTGCAGGAAGTATTCGTTTCAAGAGCTAACTCAATTCTTACAGGGAAATATAGTGCTATATGCTGCAGCATCTAACATAGATGGTTTTCTTTTGAGGGATATAATGTTTCTTCAACACAGCACAATGAGTGTATTTGGAGAAAACTGAGCCCATTTACACCAAGAAAACTATGAATTGCTGGTAGTATTCCTTTCAAAAACTAACTGAAATCTCCCATGGAAACAGTGTGCTAGGTATATGCAGCTTCAAACACAGATTTTTCTCTTTTTAGAGATACATATTTTTCTTCAACTCAACTCAATATCTCTACCTGGAATACCTAAGTTACAGGCTGTATTCCTTACAAAAACTAACTCAGTTGTCACAGGGAAACAATATGCTAGATGCTCCTGCTTCTAACACAGATGGGTTCCTTTTGAACGATATATGTGTTTCTTCAACTTGGTTGCATAGACCTTTTTGGACCAAAATGAGCCTTTCTCCACCTTGAAAACTCTGAATTGCTAAATGATTACTTTCTAAAACTAACTCAACTCTCTATGGAAAACAATAAGCTACGTGCTGCAACGTCTAACGTAGATGCTTTTCTTTGGAGAGATAGAAGTGTTCTACCAAGCTGAATAGGCCTATTTGAAGCAAACAGAGCTTATCTCCACCTTGAAACACCTAAGTTGCAGGAAGCATTCCTTTCAAAAACTAAATAAATTCTCACTGGGCAACAATGAACTAGATGTTCCTGCTTCTAACACAGGTGGTTTTCTTTTGAGAAATACATGTGTTCCTTCAACTTAACCGAATAGGGCTATGTGGAGTAAACCGAGCCTATCTCCACCTTGTTAAACCTACTTTGCTGGATGTATTCTTTGAAAAACTAACTGAATTCTCAATGGGCAACAATGCGCCAGATGCTCCTGATTCTAACAAAATGCTTTTCTTTCAAGAGAAACATGTGTTCCTTCAACTTAGCTGAATATGCCTATCTGTAGCAAACAGAGGCTATCCTCACTTTGTAACACCTAAGTTGCAGGACATATTCCTTTCAAAAAGCTAACTCGATTCTCACCAGGAAAAAATGTGCTAGATGCGGAACCCTGCAACATAGATAGTTTTTTCTAGAGAGATATATGTGTTTCTTTAACTCAGCTGAATCGGCCATTTTGAAATTAATGAGCCTTTTTTCACCTTGGAAACTATGATTTATAGGAAGTTTTCTTTTCAAAAACTAACTGAAGCTCACAGGAAAACAATGTGCTGGATGCTCATGCATCTAACAAGATGATTTTCTTACAAGAGATATATGTTTTTATTCCACCTAGCTGAAAAGGCCTATTTGGAGCAAACAGAGCCTATCTCCAACTTGAAAGACCTAAGTTGCAGGAAGTCTTCCTTGAAAAACTCTCTCAATTCTCACTTAGCCACAATGCACTAGATGCTCATGCTTCTCACACAGATGGTTTTCTTTCCAGTAATACAAATGTTTCTTCAACTTAGCTGAATAAGTCTACTTTGAGCAAACAGAGCCTATCTCCATCTTGAAACACCTAAGTTGCAGAAAGTATTCTTTTCAAAAGCTAACTCAATTCTCACAGGGAAACAATGCACTAGATGCTCCTGCTTCTAACATAGATGGCTTTCTTTATGGAGATACATGTTTATCTTCAACCTTGCTGAGTATGCCTGTTTGAACTAAGCATAGCTTACCTCCACCTTGAAACACCCAAGTTGCAGGAAGTATTCCTTGGAAAACTAACTCAATACTCACTGGGCAACAATGAGCTAGATGCTCCTGCTTCTAACACAGATGGTTGTCTTTGGAGATATACATTTGTTTCTTTACCTTAGCTGAATAGACATATTTGGAGCAAACAGAGGCTGTCTTCACCTTGTGACACCTAAGTTGCAGGAATAGTTCCTTTCAAAAGCTAACTAGAATTCTCACTTGGAAACAATGTTCTAGATGCCAAAGCTTTTAACACAGATTATTCTCTTTGGAGAGACAAATGTGCTTCTTCAACTTAGATGAATAGGCCTATTTGGAACAAATGACCCTTTCTCCACCTGAAAAACTATGATTGTTCTGGAAGTATTTCTTTCAAAACCTAACTCACTTCTCAATCAGCAACAATTTGCTAGATGTCGTGCATCTAACATAGATGGATGTGGTTCGAGAGATATATGTGTTCCTTCAAATTAGCTGAATAGACATATTTTTAGCAAACAGAGCCAAATCTCCACCTTGAAACACCTAAGTTGCAGGAAGTATTCCTTGAAAAACTATCTCAATTGTCACTGGGCAACCAAGCCCTAACATGCCCCTGCTTCTAACACAGATGGTTTTCTTTCAAGAGACATGTGTTCCTTCAACTTAGCTGAATAGGCTTATCTGGATTAAACAGAGGCAATCTTCACCTTGTAACACCTAAGGTGCAGAAGCATTTCGTTCAAAAACTACCTCATTCTCACATTGAAACAATGTTCTATATGTCAATGCTTGTACAACACATGGTTGTCTTTGGAGAGATACATGTGTTTCTTCAACACAACTGAATAGGCCTATTTGGAACAAAATGAGCCTTTCTCCACCTTGAAACACAAAGGTCGCAGGAAGGATTCCTTGAAAAACTAACTCCATTCTCACTGGACAACAATGCGCTAGGTGCTCTTCCTTGTGACATAGATGGTTATCTTTCGAGAGAAACTTGTGCTCCTTCAACTTAGCTGAATAGGCCCATCTGCATCAAACAGAGCCTATCTCCACTTTGAAAACTATGATTTGAGGGAATATTCCCTTGAAAAACTAACTCAATTCTCAGTAATAAACTAGGTGCTTGCTATTCCTGCTTCTGACACAGATGGTTTTATGCCGAGAGATACAGATGTTTCTTCAGTTAGGTGAATAGGCCTATTTGAAACAAAATGAGCATTTCTCCAACTTGAAAGCTGTGATTTTTCTGGCAGTATTTCTTTCAAAAACTAACTGAATTCACACTGGGCAACAATGTCCTAGATGCTCCTGCTTCTAACACAGACGGTTTTGTTTGGAGAGATACATGTGTTCCTTCCAAGAAGCAGAACAGGCCTATCTGGAGGAACAGAGCCTATCTCCGCCTTGATCCACCCAATTTGCAGGAATTATTCCTTGAAAAGCTATCTAAGTTCCCACTGGACAACAATGCGGTAGATGCTCCTGCTTCTTACACAGATGGGTTTCATTCGAGAGATACATGTGTTCCTTCAACTTAGCAGAATAGTCCTATCTGAAGCAAAGAGAGGCTATCTTCACCTTTAAATATATGATTTGCAGGAAGTATTACTTGCAAAAAACTAACTCAATTCTCACAGGGAAACAATGTGCTAGATACGCCTGCTTCTAACACAGACAGTTTTCGTTTTAGCAATACATGTGTTTTTTCAATATAGCTGAATAAGCCTACTTGGAGCAAGCCGAGCCTATCTCCACCTTGAAACACCTAAGTCGCAGGAAGTAGTCCCTGAAAAACTAACTCAATTCTCACTGGACAACAGTGTACTAAATGCTCCTGCATCTAATTCAGATGGTTTTTTCAAGAAATACATGTGCTCCTTCAACTTATCTGAAAGGCCTCTCTGGAGAAAACAGAGACTATCTCCTTCTTGAAAACTATTATTGGCAGGAAGGATTCCTTTAATAGGTGACTCAGTTCTCCCAGCGAAACGATGCACTAGGTGCTCCTGCTTTTAAAACAAATGGTTTTCTTTTGGGTGATACCCTGTTTCTTCAACTTAGTTGAATAGGCCTATTTGATGTAAACAGAGCCTATCTGCACCTTCAAACACCTAACATGCAAGAAGTATCCTTTGAAAAACTAACTCAGTTCTCACTGGGCAAAAATGTGCTAGATGCCCAAGTTTCTAACAAAGATGGTTTTCTTTTGAGAGATATATATGTTCCTCCTACTTCTCTGAATAGTCCTATCTGGGGCAAACTGAGCCTACCTGCACCTTGAAACACCTAGGTGGAAGAATGTATTCCTTTCCAAACCTAAATTGATTCTCACAGGGAAACGTGCTAGATGCAACAGCCTCTAACATAGATGATTTTCTTCTGAGAGATACATGTGTTTCTTCAAGTCACATGAGTAGGCCTATTTGGAGAAATCAGAGCCTATCTCCACCTTGAAAACTCCAATTGGAGGAAGTATTCCTTTCAAACACTAACTCAATTCTCACAGGGAAACAATGTGCAAGATGGTCCTGCTTCTAACATATATGGGTTTCTTTTGAGAGATACATTTCTTTCTTCAAGTCAGCTGAATACACCTATTTAGAGCCAACAGACCTTCTCCACCTTGAAACACCTAGGTTGCAGAAAGTATTCTTTCAAAAACTAACTCAATTCTCACAGGGAAACAATGCAGTAGTTGTTCCTGCTTCTAACATGGATGATTTTCTTTATAGAGGTACATGTGTTTTCTCAACTCAGATGAGTAGGCCCATCTGGGACAAAATGAGCCTTTCTCCACCGTGAAAAGTATTATTTGCAGGAAGTATTCGTTTCAAGAGCTAACTCAATTCTTACAGGGAAATATAGTGCTATATGCTGCAGCATCTAACATAGATGGTTTTCTTTTGAGGGATATAATGTTTCTTCAACACAGCACAATGAGTGTATTTGGAGAAAACTGAGCCCATTTACACCAAGAAAACTATGAATTGCTGGTAGTATTCCTTTCAAAAACTAACTGAAATCTCCCATGGAAACAGTGTGCTAGGTATATGCAGCTTCAAACACAGATTTTTCTCTTTTTAGAGATACATATTTTTCTTCAACTCAACTCAATATCTCTACCTGGAATACCTAAGTTACAGGCTGTATTCCTTACAAAAACTAACTCAGTTGTCACAGGGAAACAATATGCTAGATGCTCCTGCTTCTAACACAGATGGGTTCCTTTTGAACGATATATGTGTTTCTTCAACTTGGTTGCATAGACCTTTTTGGACCAAAATGAGCCTTTCTCCACCTTGAAAACTCTGAATTGCTAAATGATTACTTTCTAAAACTAACTCAACTCTCTATGGAAAACAATAAGCTACGTGCTGCAACGTCTAACGTAGATGCTTTTCTTTGGAGAGATAGAAGTGTTCTACCAAGCTGAATAGGCCTATTTGAAGCAAACAGAGCTTATCTCCACCTTGAAACACCTAAGTTGCAGGAAGCATTCCTTTCAAAAACTAAATAAATTCTCACTGGGCAACAATGAACTAGATGTTCCTGCTTCTAACACAGGTGGTTTTCTTTTGAGAAATACATGTGTTCCTTCAACTTAACCGAATAGGGCTATGTGGAGTAAACCGAGCCTATCTCCACCTTGTTAAACCTACTTTGCTGGATGTATTCTTTGAAAAACTAACTGAATTCTCAATGGGCAACAATGCGCCAGATGCTCCTGATTCTAACAAAATGCTTTTCTTTCAAGAGAAACATGTGTTCCTTCAACTTAGCTGAATATGCCTATCTGTAGCAAACAGAGGCTATCCTCACTTTGTAACACCTAAGTTGCAGGACATATTCCTTTCAAAAAGCTAACTCGATTCTCACCAGGAAAAAATGTGCTAGATGCGGAACCCTGCAACATAGATAGTTTTTTCTAGAGAGATATATGTGTTTCTTTAACTCAGCTGAATCGGCCATTTTGAAATTAATGAGCCTTTTTTCACCTTGGAAACTATGATTTATAGGAAGTTTTCTTTTCAAAAACTAACTGAAGCTCACAGGAAAACAATGTGCTGGATGCTCATGCATCTAACAAGATGATTTTCTTACAAGAGATATATGTTTTTATTCCACCTAGCTGAAAAGGCCTATTTGGAGCAAACAGAGCCTATCTCCAACTTGAAAGACCTAAGTTGCAGGAAGTCTTCCTTGAAAAACTCTCTCAATTCTCACTTAGCCACAATGCACTAGATGCTCATGCTTCTCACACAGATGGTTTTCTTTCCAGTAATACAAATGTTTCTTCAACTTAGCTGAATAAGTCTACTTTGAGCAAACAGAGCCTATCTCCATCTTGAAACACCTAAGTTGCAGAAAGTATTCTTTTCAAAAGCTAACTCAATTCTCACAGGGAAACAATGCACTAGATGCTCCTGCTTCTAACATAGATGGCTTTCTTTATGGAGATACATGTTTATCTTCAACCTTGCTGAGTATGCCTGTTTGAACTAAGCATAGCTTACCTCCACCTTGAAACACCCAAGTTGCAGGAAGTATTCCTTGGAAAACTAACTCAATACTCACTGGGCAACAATGAGCTAGATGCTCCTGCTTCTAACACAGATGGTTGTCTTTGGAGATATACATTTGTTTCTTTACCTTAGCTGAATAGACATATTTGGAGCAAACAGAGGCTGTCTTCACCTTGTGACACCTAAGTTGCAGGAATAGTTCCTTTCAAAAGCTAACTAGAATTCTCACTTGGAAACAATGTTCTAGATGCCAAAGCTTTTAACACAGATTATTCTCTTTGGAGAGACAAATGTGCTTCTTCAACTTAGATGAATAGGCCTATTTGGAACAAATGACCCTTTCTCCACCTGAAAAACTATGATTGTTCTGGAAGTATTTCTTTCAAAACCTAACTCACTTCTCAATCAGCAACAATTTGCTAGATGTCGTGCATCTAACATAGATGGATGTGGTTCGAGAGATATATGTGTTCCTTCAAATTAGCTGAATAGACATATTTTTAGCAAACAGAGCCAAATCTCCACCTTGAAACACCTAAGTTGCAGGAAGTATTCCTTGAAAAACTATCTCAATTGTCACTGGGCAACCAAGCCCTAACATGCCCCTGCTTCTAACACAGATGGTTTTCTTTCAAGAGACATGTGTTCCTTCAACTTAGCTGAATAGGCTTATCTGGATTAAACAGAGGCAATCTTCACCTTGTAACACCTAAGGTGCAGAAGCATTTCGTTCAAAAACTACCTCATTCTCACATTGAAACAATGTTCTATATGTCAATGCTTGTACAACACATGGTTGTCTTTGGAGAGATACATGTGTTTCTTCAACACAACTGAATAGGCCTATTTGGAACAAAATGAGCCTTTCTCCACCTTGAAACACAAAGGTCGCAGGAAGGATTCCTTGAAAAACTAACTCCATTCTCACTGGACAACAATGCGCTAGGTGCTCTTCCTTGTGACATAGATGGTTATCTTTCGAGAGAAACTTGTGCTCCTTCAACTTAGCTGAATAGGCCCATCTGCATCAAACAGAGCCTATCTCCACTTTGAAAACTATGATTTGAGGGAATATTCCCTTGAAAAACTAACTCAATTCTCAGTAATAAACTAGGTGCTTGCTATTCCTGCTTCTGACACAGATGGTTTTATGCCGAGAGATACAGATGTTTCTTCAGTTAGGTGAATAGGCCTATTTGAAACAAAATGAGCATTTCTCCAACTTGAAAGCTGTGATTTTTCTGGCAGTATTTCTTTCAAAAACTAACTGAATTCACACTGGGCAACAATGTCCTAGATGCTCCTGCTTCTAACACAGACGGTTTTGTTTGGAGAGATACATGTGTTCCTTCCAAGAAGCAGAACAGGCCTATCTGGAGGAACAGAGCCTATCTCCGCCTTGATCCACCCAATTTGCAGGAATTATTCCTTGAAAAGCTATCTAAGTTCCCACTGGACAACAATGCGGTAGATGCTCCTGCTTCTTACACAGATGGGTTTCATTCGAGAGATACATGTGTTCCTTCAACTTAGCAGAATAGTCCTATCTGAAGCAAAGAGAGGCTATCTTCACCTTTAAATATATGATTTGCAGGAAGTATTACTTGCAAAAAACTAACTCAATTCTCACAGGGAAACAATGTGCTAGATACGCCTGCTTCTAACACAGACAGTTTTCGTTTTAGCAATACATGTGTTTTTTCAATATAGCTGAATAAGCCTACTTGGAGCAAGCCGAGCCTATCTCCACCTTGAAACACCTAAGTCGCAGGAAGTAGTCCCTGAAAAACTAACTCAATTCTCACTGGACAACAGTGTACTAAATGCTCCTGCATCTAATTCAGATGGTTTTTTCAAGAAATACATGTGCTCCTTCAACTTATCTGAAAGGCCTCTCTGGAGAAAACAGAGACTATCTCCTTCTTGAAAACTATTATTGGCAGGAAGGATTCCTTTAATAGGTGACTCAGTTCTCCCAGCGAAACGATGCACTAGGTGCTCCTGCTTTTAAAACAAATGGTTTTCTTTTGGGTGATACCCTGTTTCTTCAACTTAGTTGAATAGGCCTATTTGATGTAAACAGAGCCTATCTGCACCTTCAAACACCTAACATGCAAGAAGTATCCTTTGAAAAACTAACTCAGTTCTCACTGGGCAAAAATGTGCTAGATGCCCAAGTTTCTAACAAAGATGGTTTTCTTTTGAGAGATATATATGTTCCTCCTACTTCTCTGAATAGTCCTATCTGGGGCAAACTGAGCCTACCTGCACCTTGAAACACCTAGGTGGAAGAATGTATTCCTTTCCAAACCTAAATTGATTCTCACAGGGAAACGTGCTAGATGCAACAGCCTCTAACATAGATGATTTTCTTCTGAGAGATACATGTGTTTCTTCAAGTCACATGAGTAGGCCTATTTGGAGAAATCAGAGCCTATCTCCACCTTGAAAACTCCAATTGGAGGAAGTATTCCTTTCAAACACTAACTCAATTCTCACAGGGAAACAATGTGCAAGATGGTCCTGCTTCTAACATATATGGGTTTCTTTTGAGAGATACATTTCTTTCTTCAAGTCAGCTGAATACACCTATTTAGAGCCAACAGACCTTCTCCACCTTGAAACACCTAGGTTGCAGAAAGTATTCTTTCAAAAACTAACTCAATTCTCACAGGGAAACAATGCAGTAGTTGTTCCTGCTTCTAACATGGATGATTTTCTTTATAGAGGTACATGTGTTTTCTCAACTCAGATGAGTAGGCCCATCTGGGACAAAATGAGCCTTTCTCCACCGTGAAAAGTATTATTTGCAGGAAGTATTCGTTTCAAGAGCTAACTCAATTCTTACAGGGAAATATAGTGCTATATGCTGCAGCATCTAACATAGATGGTTTTCTTTTGAGGGATATAATGTTTCTTCAACACAGCACAATGAGTGTATTTGGAGAAAACTGAGCCCATTTACACCAAGAAAACTATGAATTGCTGGTAGTATTCCTTTCAAAAACTAACTGAAATCTCCCATGGAAACAGTGTGCTAGGTATATGCAGCTTCAAACACAGATTTTTCTCTTTTTAGAGATACATATTTTTCTTCAACTCAACTCAATATCTCTACCTGGAATACCTAAGTTACAGGCTGTATTCCTTACAAAAACTAACTCAGTTGTCACAGGGAAACAATATGCTAGATGCTCCTGCTTCTAACACAGATGGGTTCCTTTTGAACGATATATGTGTTTCTTCAACTTGGTTGCATAGACCTTTTTGGACCAAAATGAGCCTTTCTCCACCTTGAAAACTCTGAATTGCTAAATGATTACTTTCTAAAACTAACTCAACTCTCTATGGAAAACAATAAGCTACGTGCTGCAACGTCTAACGTAGATGCTTTTCTTTGGAGAGATAGAAGTGTTCTACCAAGCTGAATAGGCCTATTTGAAGCAAACAGAGCTTATCTCCACCTTGAAACACCTAAGTTGCAGGAAGCATTCCTTTCAAAAACTAAATAAATTCTCACTGGGCAACAATGAACTAGATGTTCCTGCTTCTAACACAGGTGGTTTTCTTTTGAGAAATACATGTGTTCCTTCAACTTAACCGAATAGGGCTATGTGGAGTAAACCGAGCCTATCTCCACCTTGTTAAACCTACTTTGCTGGATGTATTCTTTGAAAAACTAACTGAATTCTCAATGGGCAACAATGCGCCAGATGCTCCTGATTCTAACAAAATGCTTTTCTTTCAAGAGAAACATGTGTTCCTTCAACTTAGCTGAATATGCCTATCTGTAGCAAACAGAGGCTATCCTCACTTTGTAACACCTAAGTTGCAGGACATATTCCTTTCAAAAAGCTAACTCGATTCTCACCAGGAAAAAATGTGCTAGATGCGGAACCCTGCAACATAGATAGTTTTTTCTAGAGAGATATATGTGTTTCTTTAACTCAGCTGAATCGGCCATTTTGAAATTAATGAGCCTTTTTTCACCTTGGAAACTATGATTTATAGGAAGTTTTCTTTTCAAAAACTAACTGAAGCTCACAGGAAAACAATGTGCTGGATGCTCATGCATCTAACAAGATGATTTTCTTACAAGAGATATATGTTTTTATTCCACCTAGCTGAAAAGGCCTATTTGGAGCAAACAGAAAGACCTAAGTTGCAGGAAGTCTTCCTTGAAAAACTCTCTCAATTCTCACTTAGCCACAATGCACTAGATGCTCATGCTTCTCACACAGATGGTTTTCTTTCCAGTAATACAAATGTTTCTTCAACTTAGCTGAATAAGTCTACTTTGAGCAAACAGAGCCTATCTCCATCTTGAAACACCTAAGTTGCAGAAAGTATTCTTTTCAAAAGCTAACTCAATTCTCACAGGGAAACAATGCACTAGATGCTCCTGCTTCTAACATAGATGGCTTTCTTTATGGAGATACATGTTTATCTTCAACCTTGCTGAGTATGCCTGTTTGAACTAAGCATAGCTTACCTCCACCTTGAAACACCCAAGTTGCAGGAAGTATTCCTTGGAAAACTAACTCAATACTCACTGGGCAACAATGAGCTAGATGCTCCTGCTTCTAACACAGATGGTTGTCTTTGGAGATATACATTTGTTTCTTTACCTTAGCTGAATAGACATATTTGGAGCAAACAGAGGCTGTCTTCACCTTGTGACACCTAAGTTGCAGGAATAGTTCCTTTCAAAAGCTAACTAGAATTCTCACTTGGAAACAATGTTCTAGATGCCAAAGCTTTTAACACAGATTGTTCTCTTTGGAGAGACAAATGTGCTTCTTCAACTTAGATGAATAGGCCTATTTGGAACAAATGACCCTTTCTCCACCTGAAAAACTATGATTGTTCTGGAAGTATTTCTTTCAAAACCTAACTCACTTCTCAATCAGCAACAATTTGCTAGATGTCGTGCATCTAACATAGATGGATTTGGTTCGAGAGATATATGTGTTCCTTCAAATTAGCTGAATAGACATATTTTTAGCAAACAGAGCCAAATCTCCAAATTGAAACACCTAAGTTGCAGGAAGTATTCCTTGAAAAACTAACTCAATTGTCACTGGGAAACCAAGCCCTAACATGCCCCTGCTTCTAACACAGATGGTTTTCTTTCAAGAGACATGTGTTCCTTCAACTTAGCTGAATAGGCTTATCTGGATTAAACAGAGGCAATCTTCACCTTGTAACACCTAAGGTGCAGAAGCATTTCGTTCAAAAACTACCTCATTCTCACATTGAAACAATGTTCTATATGTCAATGCTTGTACAACACATGGTTGTCTTTGGAGAGATACATGTGTTTCTTCAACACAACTGAATAGGCCTATTTGGAACAAAATGAGCCTTTCTCCACCTTGAAACACAAAGGTCGCAGGAAGGATTCCTTGAAAAACTAACTCAATTCTCACTGGACAACAATGCGCTAGGTGCTCTTCCTTGTAACATAGATGGTTATCTTTCGAGAGAAACTTGTGCTCCTTCAACTTAGCTGAATAGGCCCATCTGCATCAAACAGAGCCTATCTCCACTTTGAAAACTATGATTTGAGGGAATATTCCCTTGAAAAACTAACTCAATTCTCAGTAATAAACTAGGTGCTTGCTATTCCTGCTTCTGACACAGATGGTTTTATGCCGAGAGATACAGATGTTTCTTCAGTTAGGTGAATAGGCCTATTTGAAACAAAATGAGCATTTCTCCAACTTGAAAGCTGTGATTTTTCTGGCAGTATTTCTTTCAAAAACTAACTGAATTCACACTGGGCAACAATGTTCTAGATGCTCCTGCTTCTAACACAGACAGTTTTGTTTGGAGAGATACATGTGTTCCTTCCAAGAAGCAGAACAGGCCTATCTGGAGGAACAGAGCCTATCTCCGCCTTGATCCACCCAATTTGCAGGAATTATTCCTTGAAAAGCTATCTAAGTTCCCACTGGACAACAATGCGGTAGATGCTCCTGCTTCTTACACAGATGGGTTTCTTTCGAGAGATACATGTGTTCCTTCAACTTAGCAGAATAGTCCTATCTGGAGCAAAGAGAGGCTATCTTCACCTGGAAATATATGATTTGCAGGAAGTATTACTTGCAAAAAACTAACTCAATTCTCACAGGGAAACAATGTGCTAGATACGCCTGCTTCTAACACAGACAGTTTTCGTTTTAGCAATACATGTGTTTTTTCAATATAGCTGAATAAGCCTACTTGGAGCAAGCAGAGCCTATCTCCACCTTGAAACACCTAAGTCGCAGGAAGTAGTCCCTGAAAAACTAACTCAATTCTCACTGGACAACAGTGTACTAAATGCTCCTGCATCTAATTCAGATGGTTTTTTCAAGAAATACATGTGCTCCTTCAACTTATCTGAAAAGCCTCTCTGGAGAAAACAGAGACTATCTCCTTCTTGAAAACTATTATTGGCAGGAAGGATTCCTTTAATAGGTGACTCAGTTCTTCCAGCGAAACGATGCACTAGGTGCTCCTGCTTTTAAAACAAATGGTTTTCTTTTGGGTGATACCCTGTTTCTTCAACTTAGTTGAATAGGCCTATTTGATGTAAACAGAGCCTATCTGCACCTTCAAACACCTAACATGCAAGAAGTATCCTTTGAAAAACTAACTCAGTTCTCACTGGCCAAAAATGTGCTAGATGCCCAAGTTTCTAACAAAGATGGTTTTCTTTTGAGAGATATATATGTTCCTCCTACTTCTCTGAATAGTCCTATCTGGGGCAAACTGAGCCTACCTGCACCTTGAAACACCTAGGTGGAAGAATGTATTCCTTTCCAAACCTAAATTGATTCTCACAGGGAAACGTGCTAGATGCAACAGCCTCTAACATAGATGATTTTCTTCTGAGAGATACATGTGTTTCTTCAAGTCACATGAGTAGGCCTATTTGGAGAAATCAGAGCCTATCTCCACCTTGAAAACTCCAATTGGAGGAAGTATTCCTTTCAAACACTAACTCAATTCTCACAGGGAAACAATGTGCAAGATGGTCCTGCTTCTAACATATATGGGTTTCTTTTGAGAGATACATTTCTTTCTTCAAGTCCGCTGAATACACCTATTTAGAGCCAACAGACCTTCTCCACCTTGAAACACCTAGGTTGCAGAAAGTATTCTTTCAAAAACTAAGTCAATTCTCACAGGGAAACAATGCAGTAGTTGTTCCTGCTTCTAACATGGATGATTTTCTTTATAGAGGTACATGTGTTTTCTCAACTCAGATGAGTAGGCCCATCTGGGACAAAATGAGCCTTTCTCCACCGTGAAAACTATTATTTGCAGGAAGTATTCGTTTCAAGAGCTAACTCAATTCTTACAGGGAAATATAGTGCTATATGCTGCAGCATCTAACATAGATGGTTTTCTTTTGAGGGATATAATGTTTCTTCAACACAGCACAATGAGTGTATTTGGAGAAAACTGAGCCTATTTACACCAAGAAAACTATGAATTGCTGGTAGTATTCCTTTCAAAAACTAACTGAAATCTCCCATGGAAACAGTGTGCTAGGTATATGCAGCTTCAAACACAGATTTTTCTCTTTTTAGAGATACATATTTTTCTTCAACTCAACTCAATATCTCTACCTGGAATACCTAAGTTACAGGCTGTATTCCTTACAAAAACTAACTCAGTTGTCACAGGGAAACAATATGCTAGATGCTCCTGCTTCTAACACAGATGGGTTCCTTTTGAACGATATATGTGTTTCTTCAACTTGGTTGCATAGACCTTTTTGGACCAAAATGAGCCTTTCTCCACCTTGAAAACTCTGAATTGCTAAATGATTACTTTCTAAAACTAACTCAACTCTCTATGGAAAACAATATGCTACGTGCTGCAACGTCTAACGTAGATGCTTTTCTTTGGAGAGATACAAGTGTTCTACCAAGCTGAATAGGCCTATTTGAAGCAAACAGAGCTTATCTCCACCTTGAAACACCTAAGTTGCAGGAAGCATTCCTTTCAAAAACTAAATAAATTCTCACTGGGCAACAATGAACTAGATGTTCCTGCTTCTAACACAGGTGGTTTTCTTTTGAGAAATACATGTGTTCCTTCAACTTAACCGAATAGGGCTATGTGGAGTAAACCGAGCCTATCTCCACCTTGTTAAACCTACTTTGCTGGATGTATTCTTTGAAAAACTAACTGAATTCTCAATGGGCAACAATGCGCCAGATGCTCCTGATTCTAACAAAATGCTTTTCTTTCAAGAGAAACATGTGTTCCTTCAACTTAGCTGAATATGCCTATCTGTAGCAAACAGAGGCTATCCTCACTTTGTAACACCTAAGTTGCAGGACATATTCCTTTCAAAAAGCTAACTCGATTCTCACCAGGAAAAAATGTGCTAGATGCGGAACCCTGCAACATAGATAGTTTTTTCTAGAGAGATATATGTGTTTCTTTAACTCAGCTGAATCGGCCATTTTGAAATTAATGAGCCTTTTTTCACCTTGGAAACTATGATTTATAGGAAGTTTTCTTTTCAAAAACTAACTGAAGCTCACAGGAAAACAATGTGCTGGATGCTCATGCATCTAACAAGATGATTTTCTTACAAGAGATATATGTTTTTATTCCACCTAGCTGAAAAGGCCTATTTGGAGCAAACAGAAAGACCTAAGTTGCAGGAAGTCTTCCTTGAAAAACTCTCTCAATTCTCACTTAGCCACAATGCACTAGATGCTCATGCTTCTCACACAGATGGTTTTCTTTCCAGTAATACAAATGTTTCTTCAACTTAGCTGAATAAGTCTACTTTGAGCAAACAGAGCCTATCTCCATCTTGAAACACCTAAGTTGCAGAAAGTATTCTTTTCAAAAGCTAACTCAATTCTCACAGGGAAACAATGCACTAGATGCTCCTGCTTCTAACATAGATGGCTTTCTTTATGGAGATACATGTTTATCTTCAACCTTGCTGAGTATGCCTGTTTGAACTAAGCATAGCTTACCTCCACCTTGAAACACCCAAGTTGCAGGAAGTATTCCTTGGAAAACTAACTCAATACTCACTGGGCAACAATGAGCTAGATGCTCCTGCTTCTAACACAGATGGTTGTCTTTGGAGATATACATTTGTTTCTTTACCTTAGCTGAATAGACATATTTGGAGCAAACAGAGGCTGTCTTCACCTTGTGACACCTAAGTTGCAGGAATAGTTCCTTTCAAAAGCTAACTAGAATTCTCACTTGGAAACAATGTTCTAGATGCCAAAGCTTTTAACACAGATTGTTCTCTTTGGAGAGACAAATGTGCTTCTTCAACTTAGATGAATAGGCCTATTTGGAACAAATGACCCTTTCTCCACCTGAAAAACTATGATTGTTCTGGAAGTATTTCTTTCAAAACCTAACTCACTTCTCAATCAGCAACAATTTGCTAGATGTCGTGCATCTAACATAGATGGATTTGGTTCGAGAGATATATGTGTTCCTTCAAATTAGCTGAATAGACATATTTTTAGCAAACAGAGCCAAATCTCCAAATTGAAACACCTAAGTTGCAGGAAGTATTCCTTGAAAAACTAACTCAATTGTCACTGGGAAACCAAGCCCTAACATGCCCCTGCTTCTAACACAGATGGTTTTCTTTCAAGAGACATGTGTTCCTTCAACTTAGCTGAATAGGCTTATCTGGATTAAACAGAGGCAATCTTCACCTTGTAACACCTAAGGTGCAGAAGCATTTCGTTCAAAAACTACCTCATTCTCACATTGAAACAATGTTCTATATGTCAATGCTTGTACAACACATGGTTGTCTTTGGAGAGATACATGTGTTTCTTCAACACAACTGAATAGGCCTATTTGGAACAAAATGAGCCTTTCTCCACCTTGAAACACAAAGGTCGCAGGAAGGATTCCTTGAAAAACTAACTCAATTCTCACTGGACAACAATGCGCTAGGTGCTCTTCCTTGTAACATAGATGGTTATCTTTCGAGAGAAACTTGTGCTCCTTCAACTTAGCTGAATAGGCCCATCTGCATCAAACAGAGCCTATCTCCACTTTGAAAACTATGATTTGAGGGAATATTCCCTTGAAAAACTAACTCAATTCTCAGTAATAAACTAGGTGCTTGCTATTCCTGCTTCTGACACAGATGGTTTTATGCCGAGAGATACAGATGTTTCTTCAGTTAGGTGAATAGGCCTATTTGAAACAAAATGAGCATTTCTCCAACTTGAAAGCTGTGATTTTTCTGGCAGTATTTCTTTCAAAAACTAACTGAATTCACACTGGGCAACAATGTCCTAGATGCTCCTGCTTCTAACACAGACAGTTTTGTTTGGAGAGATACATGTGTTCCTTCCAAGAAGCAGAACAGGCCTATCTGGAGGAACAGAGCCTATCTCCGCCTTGATCCACCCAATTTGCAGGAATTATTCCTTGAAAAGCTATCTAAGTTCCCACTGGACAACAATGCGGTAGATGCTCCTGCTTCTTACACAGATGGGTTTCTTTCGAGAGATACATGTGTTCCTTCAACTTAGCAGAATAGTCCTATCTGGAGCAAAGAGAGGCTATCTTCACCTGGAAATATATGATTTGCAGGAAGTATTACTTGCAAAAAACTAACTCAATTCTCACAGGGAAACAATGTGCTAGATACGCCTGCTTCTAACACAGACAGTTTTCGTTTTAGCAATACATGTGTTTTTTCAATATAGCTGAATAAGCCTACTTGGAGCAAGCAGAGCCTATCTCCACCTTGAAACACCTAAGTCGCAGGAAGTAGTCCCTGAAAAACTAACTCAATTCTCACTGGACAACAGTGTACTAAATGCTCCTGCATCTAATTCAGATGGTTTTTTCAAGAAATACATGTGCTCCTTCAACTTATCTGAAAAGCCTCTCTGGAGAAAACAGAGACTATCTCCTTCTTGAAAACTATTATTGGCAGGAAGGATTCCTTTAATAGGTGACTCAGTTCTCCCAGCGAAACGATGCACTAGGTGCTCCTGCTTTTAAAACAAATGGTTTTCTTTTGGGTGATACCCTGTTTCTTCAACTTAGTTGAATAGGCCTATTTGATGTAAACAGAGCCTATCTGCACCTTCAAACACCTAACATGCAAGAAGTATCCTTTGAAAAACTAACTCAGTTCTCACTGGGCAAAAATGTGCTAGATGCCCAAGTTTCTAACAAAGATGGTTTTCTTTTGAGAGATATATATGTTCCTCCTACTTCTCTGAATAGTCCTATCTGGGGCAAACTGAGCCTACCTGCACCTTGAAACACCTAGGTGGAAGAATGTATTCCTTTCCAAACCTAAATTGATTCTCACAGGGAAACGTGCTAGATGCAACAGCCTCTAACATAGATGATTTTCTTCTGAGAGATACATGTGTTTCTTCAAGTCACATGAGTAGGCCTATTTGGAGAAATCAGAGCCTATCTCCACCTTGAAAACTCCAATTGGAGGAAGTATTCCTTTCAAACACTAACTCAATTCTCACAGGGAAACAATGTGCAAGATGGTCCTGCTTCTAACATATATGGGTTTCTTTTGAGAGATACATTTCTTTCTTCAAGTCCGCTGAATACACCTATTTAGAGCCAACAGACCTTCTCCACCTTGAAACACCTAGGTTGCAGAAAGTATTCTTTCAAAAACTAAGTCAATTCTCACAGGGAAACAATGCAGTAGTTGTTCCTGCTTCTAACATGGATGATTTTCTTTATAGAGGTACATGTGTTTTCTCAACTCAGATGAGTAGGCCCATCTGGGACAAAATGAGCCTTTCTCCACCGTGAAAACTATTATTTGCAGGAAGTATTCGTTTCAAGAGCTAACTCAATTCTTACAGGGAAATATAGTGCTATATGCTGCAGCATCTAACATAGATGGTTTTCTTTTGAGGGATATAATGTTTCTTCAACACAGCACAATGAGTGTATTTGGAGAAAACTGAGCCTATTTACACCAAGAAAACTATGAATTGCTGGTAGTATTCCTCTCAAAAACTAACTGAAATCTCCCATGGAAACAGTGTGCTAGGTATATGCAGCTTCAAACACAGATTTTTCTCTTTTTAGAGATACATATTTTTCTTCAACTCAACTCAATATCTCTACCTGGAATACCTAAGTTACAGGCTGTATTCCTTACAAAAACTAACTCAGTTGTCACAGGGAAACAATATGCTAGATGCTCCTGCTTCTAACACAGATGGGTTCCTTTTGAACGATATATGTGTTTCTTCAACTTGGTTGCATAGACCTTTTTGGACCAAAATGAGCCTTTCTCCACCTTGAAAACTCTGAATTGCTAAATGATTACTTTCTAAAACTAACTCAACTCTCTATGGAAAACAATATGCTACGTGCTGCAACGTCTAACGTAGATGCTTTTCTTTGGAGAGATACAAGTGTTCTACCAAGCTGAATAGGCCTATTTGAAGCAAACAGAGCTTATCTCCACCTTGAAACACCTAAGTTGCAGGAAGCATTCCTTTCAAAAACTAAATAAATTCTCACTGGGCAACAATGAACTAGATGTTCCTGCTTCTAACACAGGTGGTTTTCTTTTGAGAAATACATGTGTTCCTTCAACTTAACCGAATAGGGCTATGTGGAGTAAACCGAGCCTATCTCCACCTTGTTAAACCTACTTTGCTGGATGTATTCTTTGAAAAACTAACTGAATTCTCAATGGGCAACAATGCGCCAGATGCTCCTGATTCTAACAAAATGCTTTTCTTTCAAGAGAAACATGTGTTCCTTCAACTTAGCTGAATATGCCTATCTGTAGCAAACAGAGGCTATCCTCACTTTGTAACACCTAAGTTGCAGGACATATTCCTTTCAAAAAGCTAACTCGATTCTCACCAGGAAAAAATGTGCTAGATGCGGAACCCTGCAACATAGATAGTTTTTTCTAGAGAGATATATGTGTTTCTTTAACTCAGCTGAATCGGCCATTTTGAAATTAATGAGCCTTTTTTCACCTTGGAAACTATGATTTATAGGAAGTTTTCTTTTCAAAAACTAACTGAAGCTCACAGGAAAACAATGTGCTGGATGCTCATGCATCTAACAAGATGATTTTCTTACAAGAGATATATGTTTTTATTCCACCTAGCTGAAAAGGCCTATTTGGAGCAAACAGAAAGACCTAAGTTGCAGGAAGTCTTCCTTGAAAAACTCTCTCAATTCTCACTTAGCCACAATGCACTAGATGCTCATGCTTCTCACACAGATGGTTTTCTTTCCAGTAATACAAATGTTTCTTCAACTTAGCTGAATAAGTCTACTTTGAGCAAACAGAGCCTATCTCCATCTTGAAACACCTAAGTTGCAGAAAGTATTCTTTTCAAAAGCTAACTCAATTCTCACAGGGAAACAATGCACTAGATGCTCCTGCTTCTAACATAGATGGCTTTCTTTATGGAGATACATGTTTATCTTCAACCTTGCTGAGTATGCCTGTTTGAACTAAGCATAGCTTACCTCCACCTTGAAACACCCAAGTTGCAGGAAGTATTCCTTGGAAAACTAACTCAATACTCACTGGGCAACAATGAGCTAGATGCTCCTGCTTCTAACACAGATGGTTGTCTTTGGAGATATACATTTGTTTCTTTACCTTAGCTGAATAGACATATTTGGAGCAAACAGAGGCTGTCTTCACCTTGTGACACCTAAGTTGCAGGAATAGTTCCTTTCAAAAGCTAACTAGAATTCTCACTTGGAAACAATGTTCTAGATGCCAAAGCTTTTAACACAGATTGTTCTCTTTGGAGAGACAAATGTGCTTCTTCAACTTAGATGAATAGGCCTATTTGGAACAAATGACCCTTTCTCCACCTGAAAAACTATGATTGTTCTGGAAGTATTTCTTTCAAAACCTAACTCACTTCTCAATCAGCAACAATTTGCTAGATGTCGTGCATCTAACATAGATGGATTTGGTTCGAGAGATATATGTGTTCCTTCAAATTAGCTGAATAGACATATTTTTAGCAAACAGAGCCAAATCTCCAAATTGAAACACCTAAGTTGCAGGAAGTATTCCTTGAAAAACTAACTCAATTGTCACTGGGAAACCAAGCCCTAACATGCCCCTGCTTCTAACACAGATGGTTTTCTTTCAAGAGACATGTGTTCCTTCAACTTAGCTGAATAGGCTTATCTGGATTAAACAGAGGCAATCTTCACCTTGTAACACCTAAGGTGCAGAAGCATTTCGTTCAAAAACTACCTCATTCTCACATTGAAACAATGTTCTATATGTCAATGCTTGTACAACACATGGTTGTCTTTGGAGAGATACATGTGTTTCTTCAACACAACTGAATAGGCCTATTTGGAACAAAATGAGCCTTTCTCCACCTTGAAACACAAAGGTCGCAGGAAGGATTCCTTGAAAAACTAACTCAATTCTCACTGGACAACAATGCGCTAGGTGCTCTTCCTTGTAACATAGATGGTTATCTTTCGAGAGAAACTTGTGCTCCTTCAACTTAGCTGAATAGGCCCATCTGCATCAAACAGAGCCTATCTCCACTTTGAAAACTATGATTTGAGGGAATATTCCCTTGAAAAACTAACTCAATTCTCAGTAATAAACTAGGTGCTTGCTATTCCTGCTTCTGACACAGATGGTTTTATGCCGAGAGATACAGATGTTTCTTCAGTTAGGTGAATAGGCCTATTTGAAACAAAATGAGCATTTCTCCAACTTGAAAGCTGTGATTTTTCTGGCAGTATTTCTTTCAAAAACTAACTGAATTCACACTGGGCAACAATGTCCTAGATGCTCCTGCTTCTAACACAGACAGTTTTGTTTGGAGAGATACATGTGTTCCTTCCAAGAAGCAGAACAGGCCTATCTGGAGGAACAGAGCCTATCTCCGCCTTGATCCACCCAATTTGCAGGAATTATTCCTTGAAAAGCTATCTAAGTTCCCACTGGACAACAATGCGGTAGATGCTCCTGCTTCTTACACAGATGGGTTTCTTTCGAGAGATACATGTGTTCCTTCAACTTAGCAGAATAGTCCTATCTGGAGCAAAGAGAGGCTATCTTCACCTGGAAATATATGATTTGCAGGAAGTATTACTTGCAAAAAACTAACTCAATTCTCACAGGGAAACAATGTGCTAGATACGCCTGCTTCTAACACAGACAGTTTTCGTTTTAGCAATACATGTGTTTTTTCAATATAGCTGAATAAGCCTACTTGGAGCAAGCAGAGCCTATCTCCACCTTGAAACACCTAAGTCGCAGGAAGTAGTCCCTGAAAAACTAACTCAATTCTCACTGGACAACAGTGTACTAAATGCTCCTGCATCTAATTCAGATGGTTTTTTCAAGAAATACATGTGCTCCTTCAACTTATCTGAAAAGCCTCTCTGGAGAAAACAGAGACTATCTCCTTCTTGAAAACTATTATTGGCAGGAAGGATTCCTTTAATAGGTGACTCAGTTCTCCCAGCGAAACGATGCACTAGGTGCTCCTGCTTTTAAAACAAATGGTTTTCTTTTGGGTGATACCCTGTTTCTTCAACTTAGTTGAATAGGCCTATTTGATGTAAACAGAGCCTATCTGCACCTTCAAACACCTAACATGCAAGAAGTATCCTTTGAAAAACTAACTCAGTTCTCACTGGGCAAAAATGTGCTAGATGCCCAAGTTTCTAACAAAGATGGTTTTCTTTTGAGAGATATATATGTTCCTCCTACTTCTCTGAATAGTCCTATCTGGGGCAAACTGAGCCTACCTGCACCTTGAAACACCTAGGTGGAAGAATGTATTCCTTTCCAAACCTAAATTGATTCTCACAGGGAAACGTGCTAGATGCAACAGCCTCTAACATAGATGATTTTCTTCTGAGAGATACATGTGTTTCTTCAAGTCACATGAGTAGGCCTATTTGGAGAAATCAGAGCCTATCTCCACCTTGAAAACTCCAATTGGAGGAAGTATTCCTTTCAAACACTAACTCAATTCTCACAGGGAAACAATGTGCAAGATGGTCCTGCTTCTAACATATATGGGTTTCTTTTGAGAGATACATTTCTTTCTTCAAGTCCGCTGAATACACCTATTTAGAGCCAACAGACCTTCTCCACCTTGAAACACCTAGGTTGCAGAAAGTATTCTTTCAAAAACTAAGTCAATTCTCACAGGGAAACAATGCAGTAGTTGTTCCTGCTTCTAACATGGATGATTTTCTTTATAGAGGTACATGTGTTTTCTCAACTCAGATGAGTAGGCCCATCTGGGACAAAATGAGCCTTTCTCCACCGTGAAAACTATTATTTGCAGGAAGTATTCGTTTCAAGAGCTAACTCAATTCTTACAGGGAAATATAGTGCTATATGCTGCAGCATCTAACATAGATGGTTTTCTTTTGAGGGATATAATGTTTCTTCAACACAGCACAATGAGTGTATTTGGAGAAAACTGAGCCTATTTACACCAAGAAAACTATGAATTGCTGGTAGTATTCCTCTCAAAAACTAACTGAAATCTCCCATGGAAACAGTGTGCTAGGTATATGCAGCTTCAAACACAGATTTTTCTCTTTTTAGAGATACATATTTTTCTTCAACTCAACTCAATATCTCTACCTGGAATACCTAAGTTACAGGCTGTATTCCTTACAAAAACTAACTCAGTTGTCACAGGGAAACAATATGCTAGATGCTCCTGCTTCTAACACAGATGGGTTCCTTTTGAACGATATATGTGTTTCTTCAACTTGGTTGCATAGACCTTTTTGGACCAAAATGAGCCTTTCTCCACCTTGAAAACTCTGAATTGCTAAATGATTACTTTCTAAAACTAACTCAACTCTCTATGGAAAACAATATGCTACGTGCTGCAACGTCTAACGTAGATGCTTTTCTTTGGAGAGATACAAGTGTTCTACCAAGCTGAATAGGCCTATTTGAAGCAAACAGAGCTTATCTCCACCTTGAAACACCTAAGTTGCAGGAAGCATTCCTTTCAAAAACTAAATAAATTCTCACTGGGCAACAATGAACTAGATGTTCCTGCTTCTAACACAGGTGGTTTTCTTTTGAGAAATACATGTGTTCCTTCAACTTAACCGAATAGGGCTATGTGGAGTAAACCGAGCCTATCTCCACCTTGTTAAACCTACTTTGCTGGATGTATTCTTTGAAAAACTAACTGAATTCTCAATGGGCAACAATGCGCCAGATGCTCCTGATTCTAACAAAATGCTTTTCTTTCAAGAGAAACATGTGTTCCTTCAACTTAGCTGAATATGCCTATCTGTAGCAAACAGAGGCTATCCTCACTTTGTAACACCTAAGTTGCAGGACATATTCCTTTCAAAAAGCTAACTCGATTCTCACCAGGAAAAAATGTGCTAGATGCGGAACCCTGCAACATAGATAGTTTTTTCTAGAGAGATATATGTGTTTCTTTAACTCAGCTGAATCGGCCATTTTGAAATTAATGAGCCTTTTTTCACCTTGGAAACTATGATTTATAGGAAGTTTTCTTTTCAAAAACTAACTGAAGCTCACAGGAAAACAATGTGCTGGATGCTCATGCATCTAACAAGATGATTTTCTTACAAGAGATATATGTTTTTATTCCACCTAGCTGAAAAGGCCTATTTGGAGCAAACAGAGCCTAACTCCAACTTGAAAGACCTAAGTTGCAGGAAGTCTTCCTTGAAAAACTCTCTCAATTCTCACTTAGCCACAATGCACTAGATGCTCATGCTTCTCACACAGATGGTTTTCTTTCCAGTAATACAAATGTTTCTTCAACTTAGCTGAATAAGTCTACTTTGAGCAAACAGAGCCTATCTCCATCTTGAAACACCTAAGTTGCAGAAAGTATTCTTTTCAAAAGCTAACTCAATTCTCACAGGGAAACAATGCACTAGATGCTCCTGCTTCTAACATAGATGGCTTTCTTTATGGAGATACATGTTTATCTTCAACCTTGCTGAGTATGCCTGTTTGAACTAAGCATAGCTTACCTCCACCTTGAAACACCCAAGTTGCAGGAAGTATTCCTTGGAAAACTAACTCAATACTCACTGGGCAACAATGAGCTAGATGCTCCTGCTTCTAACACAGATGGTTGTCTTTGGAGATATACATTTGTTTCTTTACCTTAGCTGAATAGACATATTTGGAGCAAACAGAGGCTGTCTTCACCTTGTGACACCTAAGTTGCAGGAATAGTTCCTTTCAAAAGCTAACTAGAATTCTCACTTGGAAACAATGTTCTAGATGCCAAAGCTTTTAACACAGATTGTTCTCTTTGGAGAGACAAATGTGCTTCTTCAACTTAGATGAATAGGCCTATTTGGAACAAATGACCCTTTCTCCACCTGAAAAATTATGATTGTTCTGGAAGTATTTCTTTCAAAACCTAACTCACTTCTCAATCAGCAACAATTTGCTAGATGTCGTGCATCTAACATAGATGGATTTGGTTCGAGAGATATATGTGTTCCTTCAAATTAGCTGAATAGACATATTTTTAGCAAACAGAGCCAAATCTCCAAATTGAAACACCTAAGTTGCAGGAAGTATTCCTTGAAAAACTAACTCAATTGTCACTGGGCAACCAAGCCCTAACATGCCCCTGCTTCTAACACAGATGGTTTTCTTTCAAGAGACATGTGTTCCTTCAACTTAGCTGAATAGGCTTATCTGGATTAAACAGAGGCAATCTTCACCTTGTAACACCTAAGGTGCAGAAGCATTTCGTTCAAAAACTACCTCATTCTCACATTGAAACAATGTTCTATATGTCAATGCTTGTACAACACATGGTTGTCTTTGGAGAGATACATGTGTTTCTTCAACACAACTGAATAGGCCTATTTGGAACAAAATGAGCCTTTCTCCACCTTGAAACACAAAGGTCGCAGGAAGGATTCCTTGAAAAACTAACTCAATTCTCACTGGACAACAATGCGCTAGGTACTCTTCCTTGTAACATAGATGGTTATCTTTCGAGAGAAACTTGTGCTCCTTCAACTTAGCTGAATAGGCCCATCTGCATCAAACAGAGCCTATCTCCACTTTGAAAACTATGATTTGAGGGAATATTCCCTTGAAAAACTAACTCAATTCTCAGTAATAAACTAGGTGCTTGCTATTCCTGCTTCTGACACAGATGGTTTTATGCCGAGAGATACAGATGTTTCTTCAGTTAGGTGAATAGGCCTATTTGAAACAAAATGAGCATTTCTCCAACTTGAAAGCTGTGATTTTTCTGGCAGTATTTCTTTCAAAAACTAACTGAATTCACACTGGGCAACAATGTCCTAGATGCTCCTGCTTCTAACACAGACAGTTTTGTTTGGAGAGATACATGTGTTCCTTCCAAGAAGCAGAACAGGCCTATCTGGAGGAACAGAGCCTATCTCCGCCTTGATCCACCCAATTTGCAGGAATTATTCCTTGAAAAGCTATCTAAGTTCCCACTGGACAACAATGCGGTAGATGCTCCTGCTTCTTACACAGATGGGTTTCATTCGAGAGATACATGTGTTCCTTCAACTTAGCAGAATAGTCCTATCTGGAGCAAAGAGAGGCTATCTTCACCTGGAAATATATGATTTGCAGGAAGTATTACTTGCAAAAAACTAACTCAATTCTCACAGGGAAACAATGTGCTAGATACGCCTGCTTCTAACACAGACAGTTTTCGTTTTAGCAATACATGTGTTTTTTCAATATAGCTGAATAAGCCTACTTGGAGCAAGCAGAGCCTATCTCCACCTTGAAACACCTAAGTCGCAGGAAGTAGTCCCTGAAAAACTAACTCAATTCTCACTGGACAACAGTGTACTAAATGCTCCTGCATCTAATTCAGATGGTTTTTTCAAGAAATACATGTGCTCCTTCAACTTATCTGAAAAGCCTCTCTGGAGAAAACAGAGACTATCTCCTTCTTGAAAACTATTATTGGCAGGAAGGATTCCTTTAATAGGTGACTCAGTTCTCCCAGCGAAACGATGCACTAGGTGCTCCTGCTTTTAAAACAAATGGTTTTCTTTTGGGTGATACCCTGTTTCTTCAACTTAGTTGAATAGGCCTATTTGATGTAAACAGAGCCTATCTGCACCTTCAAACACCTAACATGCAAGAAGTATCCTTTGAAAAACTAACTCAGTTCTCACTGGCCAAAAATGTGCTAGATGCCCAAGTTTCTAACAAAGATGGTTTTCTTTTGAGAGATATATATGTTCCTCCTACTTCTCTGAATAGTCCTATCTGGGGCAAACTGAGCCTACCTGCACCTTGAAACACCTAGGTGGAAGAATGTATTCCTTTCCAAACCTAAATTGATTCTCACAGGGAAACGTGCTAGATGCAACAGCCTCTAACATAGATGATTTTCTTCTGAGAGATACATGTGTTTCTTCAAGTCACATGAGTAGGCCTATTTGGAGAAATCAGAGCCTATCTCCACCTTGAAAACTCCAAATGGAGGAAGTATTCCTTTCAAACACTAACTCAATTCTCACAGGGAAACAATGTGCAAGATGGTCCTGCTTCTAACATATATGGGTTTCTTTTGAGAGATACATTTCTTTCTTCAAGTCCGCTGAATACACCTATTTAGAGCCAACAGACCTTCTCCACCTTGAAACACCTAGGTTGCAGAAGGTATTCTTTCAAAAACTAACTCAATTCTCACAGGGAAACAATGCAGTAGTTGTTCCTGCTTCTAACATGGATGATTTTCTTTATAGAGGTACATGTGTTTTCTCAACTCAGATGAGTAGGCCCATCTGGGACAAAATGAGCCTTTCTCCACCGTGAAAACTATTATTTGCAGGAAGTATTCGTTTCAAGAGCTAACTCAATTCTTACAGGGAAATATAGTGCTATATGCTGCAGCATCTAACATAGATGGTTTTCTTTTGAGGGATATAATGTTTCTTCAACACAGCACAATGAGTGTATTTGGAGAAAACTGAGCCTATTTACACCAAGAAAACTATGAATTGCTGGTAGTATTCCTTTCAAAAACTAACTGAAATCTCCCATGGAAACAGTGTGCTAGGTATATGCAGCTTCAAACACAGATTTTTCTCTTTTTAGAGATACATATTTTTCTTCAACTCAACTCAATATCTCTACCTGGAATACCTAAGTTACAGGCTGTATTCCTTACAAAAACTAACTCAGTTGTCACAGGGAAACAATATGCTAGATGCTCCTGCTTCTAACACAGATGGGTTCCTTTTGAACGATATATGTGTTTCTTCAACTTGGTTGCATAGACCTTTTTGGACCAAAATGAGCCTTTCTCCACCTTGAAAACTCTGAATTGCTAAATGATTACTTTCTAAAACTAACTCAACTCTCTATGGAAAACAATATGCTACGTGCTGCAACGTCTAACGTAGATGCTTTTCTTTGGAGAGATACAAGTGTTCTACCAAGCTGAATAGGCCTATTTGAAGCAAACAGAGCTTATCTCCACCTTGAAACACCTAAGTTGCAGGAAGCATTCCTTTCAAAAACTAAATAAATTCTCACTGGGCAACAATGAACTAGATGTTCCTGCTTCTAACACAGGTGGTTTTCTTTTGAGAAATACATGTGTTCCTTCAACTTAACCGAATAGGGCTATGTGGAGTAAACCGAGCCTATCTCCACCTTGTTAAACCTACTTTGCTGGATGTATTCTTTGAAAAACTAACTGAATTCTCAATGGGCAACAATGCGCCAGATGCTCCTGATTCTAACAAAATGCTTTTCTTTCAAGAGAAACATGTGTTCCTTCAACTTAGCTGAATATGCCTATCTGTAGCAAACAGAGGCTATCCTCACTTTGTAACACCTAAGTTGCAGGACATATTCCTTTCAAAAAGCTAACTCGATTCTCACCAGGAAAAAATGTGCTAGATGCGGAACCCTGCAACATAGATAGTTTTTTCTAGAGAGATATATGTGTTTCTTTAACTCAGCTGAATCGGCTATTTTGAAATTAATGAGCCTTTTTTCACCTTGGAAACTATGATTTATAGGAAGTTTTCTTTTCAAAAACTAACTGAAGCTCACAGGAAAACAATGTGCTGGACGCTCATGCATCTAACAAGATGATTTTCTTACAAGAGAAATCAAATCATCAAATAGAAATCATCAAATAGGCCTAGCTGAAAAGGCCTATTTGGAGCAAACAGAGCCTATCTCCAACTTGAAAGACCTAAGTTGCAGGAAGTCTTCCTTGAAAAACTCTCTCAATTCTCACTTAGCCACAATGCACTAGATGCTCATGCTTCTCACACAGATGGTTTTCTTTCCAGTAATACAAATGTTTCTTCAACTTAGCTGAATAAGTCTACTTTGAGCAAACAGAGCCTATCTCCATCTTGAAACACCTAAGTTGCAGAAAGTATTCTTTTCAAAAGCTAACTCAATTCTCACAGGGAAACAATGCACTAGATGCTCCTGCTTCTAACATAGATGGCTTTCTTTATGGAGATACATGTTTATCTTCAACCTTGCTGAGTATGCCTGTTTGAACTAAGCATAGCTTACCTCCACCTTGAAACACCCAAGTTGCAGGAAGTATTCCTTGGAAAACTAACTCAATACTCACTGGGCAACAATGAGCTAGATGCTCCTGCTTCTAACACAGATGGTTGTCTTTGGAGATATACATTTGTTTCTTTACCTTAGCTGAATAGACATATTTGGAGCAAACAGAGGCTGTCTTCACCTTGTGACACCTAAGTTGCAGGAATAGTTCCTTTCAAAAGCTAACTAGAATTCTCACTTGGAAACAATGTTCTAGATGCCAAAGCTTTTAACACAGATTGTTCTCTTTGGAGAGACAAATGTGCTTCTTCAACTTAGATGAATAGGCCTATTTGGAACAAATGACCCTTTCTCCACCTGAAAAACTATGATTGTTCTGGAAGTATTTCTTTCAAAACCTAACTCACTTCTCAATCAGCAACAATTTGCTAGATGTCGTGCATCTAACATAGATGGATTTGGTTCGAGAGATATATGTGTTCCTTCAAATTAGCTGAATAGACATATTTTTAGCAAACAGAGCCAAATCTCCACCTTGAAACACCTAAGTTGCAGGAAGTATTCCTTGAAAAACTAACTCAATTGTCACTGGGCAACCAAGCCCTAACATGCCCCTGCTTCTAACACAGATGGTTTTCTTTCAAGAGACATGTGTTCCTTCAACTTAGCTGAATAGGCTTATCTGGATTAAACAGAGGCAATCTTCACCTTGTAACACCTAAGGTGCAGAAGCATTTCGTTCAAAAACTACCTCATTCTCACATTGAAACAATGTTCTATATGTCAATGCTTGTACAACACATGGTTGTCTTTGGAGAGATACATGTGTTTCTTCAACACAACTGAATAGGCCTATTTGGAACAAAATGAGCCTTTCTCCACCTTGAAACACAAAGGTCGCAGGAAGGATTCCTTGAAAAACTAACTCAATTCTCACTGGACAACAATGCGCTAGGTGCTCTTCCTTGTGACATAGATGGTTATCTTTCGAGAGAAACTTGTGCTCCTTCAACTTAGCTGAATAGGCCCATCTGCATCAAACAGAGCCTATCTCCACTTTGAAAACTATGATTTGAGGGAATATTCCCTTGAAAAACTAACTCAATTCTCAGTAATAAACTAGGTGCTTGCTATTCCTGCTTCTGACACAGATGGTTTTATGCCGAGAGATACAGATGTTTCTTCAGTTAGGTGAATAGGCCTATTTGAAACAAAATGAGCATTTCTCCAACTTGAAAGCTGTGATTTTTCTGGCAGTATTTCTTTCAAAAACTAACTGAATTCACACTGGGCAACAATGTCCTAGATGCTCCTGCTTCTAACACAGACAGTTTTGTTTGGAGAGATACATGTGTTCCTTCCAAGAAGCAGAACAGGCCTATCTGGAGGAACAGAGCCTATCTCCGCCTTGATCCACCCAATTTGCAGGAATTATTCCTTGAAAAGCTATCTAAGTTCCCACTGGACAACAATGCGGTAGATGCTCCTGCTTCTTACACAGATGGGTTTCATTCGAGAGATACATGTGTTCCTTCAACTTAGCAGAATAGTCCTATCTGGAGCAAAGAGAGGCTATCTTCACCTGGAAATATATGATTTGCAGGAAGTATTACTTGCAAAAAACTAACTCAATTCTCACAGGGAAACAATGTGCTAGATACGCCTGCTTCTAACACAGACAGTTTTCCTTTTAGCAATACATGTGTTTTCTCAATATAGCTGAATAAGCCTACTTGGAGCAAGCAGAGCCTATCTCCACCTTGAAACACCTAAGTCGCAGGAAGTAGTCCCTGAAAAACTAACTCAATTCTCACTGGACAACAGTGTACTAAATGCTCCTGCATCTAATTCAGATGGTTTTTTCAAGAAATACATGTGCTCCTTCAACTTATCTGAAAAGCCTCTCTGGAGAAAACAGAGACTATCTCCTTCTTGAAAACTATTATTGGCAGGAAGGATTCCTTTAATAGGTGACTCAGTTCTCCCAGCGAAACGATGCACTAGGTGCTCCTGCTTTTAAAACAAATGGTTTTCTTTTGGGTGATACCCTGTTTCTTCAACTTAGTTGAATAGGCCTATTTGATGTAAACAGAGCCTATCTGCACCTTCAAACACCTAACATGCAAGAAGTATCCTTTGAAAAACTAACTCAGTTCTCACTGGGCAAAAATGTGCTAGATGCCCAAGTTTCTAACAAAGATGGTTTTCTTTTGAGAGATATATATGTTCCTCCTACTTCTCTGAATAGTCCTATCTGGGGCAAACTGAGCCTACCTGCACCTTGAAACACCTAGGTGGAAGAATGTATTCCTTTCCAAACCTAAATTGATTCTCACAGGGAAACGTGCTAGATGCAACAGCCTCTAACATAGATGATTTTCTTCTGAGAGATACATGTGTTTCTTCAAGTCACATGAGTAGGCCTATTTGGAGAAATCAGAGCCTATCTCCACCTTGAAAACTCCAATTGGAGGAAGTATTCCTTTCAAACACTAACTCAATTCTCACAGGGAAACAATGTGCAAGATGGTCCTGCTTCTAACATATATGGGTTTCTTTTGAGAGATACATTTCTTTCTTCAAGTCTGCTGAATACACCTATTTAGAGCCAACAGACCTTCTCCACCTTGAAACACCTAGGTTGCAGAAAGTATTCTTTCAAAAACTAAGTCAATTCTCACAGGGAAACAATGCAGTAGTTGTTCCTGCTTCTAACATGGATGATTTTCTTTATAGAGGTACATGTGTTTTCTCAACTCAGATGAGTAGGCCCATCTGGGACAAAATGAGCCTTTCTCCACCGTGAAAACTATTATTTGCAGGAAGTATTCGTTTCAAGAGCTAACTCAATTCTTACAGGGAAATATAGTGCTATATGCTGCAGCATCTAACATAGATGGTTTTCTTTTGAGGGATATAATGTTTCTTCAACACAGCACAATGAGTGTATTTGGAGAAAACTGAGCCTATTTACACCAAGAAAACTATGAATTGCTGGTAGTATTCCTTTCAAAAACTAACTGAAATCTCCCATGGAAACAGTGTGCTAGGTATATGCAGCTTCAAACACAGATTTTTCTCTTTTTAGAGATACATATTTTTCTTCAACTCAACTCAATATCTCTACCTGGAATACCTAAGTTACAGGCTGTATTCCTTACAAAAACTAACTCAGTTGTCACAGGGAAACAATATGCTAGATGCTCCTGCTTCTAACACAGATGGGTTCCTTTTGAACGATATATGTGTTTCTTCAACTTGGTTGCATAGACCTTTTTGGACCAAAATGAGCCTTTCTCCACCTTGAAAACTCTGAATTGCTAAATGATTACTTTCTAAAACTAACTCAACTCTCTATGGAAAACAATATGCTACGTGCTGCAACGTCTAACGTAGATGCTTTTCTTTGGAGAGATACAAGTGTTCTACCAAGCTGAATAGGCCTATTTGAAGCAAACAGAGCTTATCTCCACCTTGAAACACCTAAGTTGCAGGAAGCATTCCTTTCAAAAACTAAATAAATTCTCACTGGGCAACAATGAACTAGATGTTCCTGCTTCTAACACAGGTGGTTTTCTTTTGAGAAATACATGTGTTCCTTCAACTTAACCGAATAGGGCTATGTGGAGTAAACCGAGCCTATCTCCACCTTGTTAAACCTACTTTGCTGGATGTATTCTTTGAAAAACTAACTGAATTCTCAATGGGCAACAATGCGCCAGATGCTCCTGATTCTAACAAAATGCTTTTCTTTCAAGAGAAACATGTGTTCCTTCAACTTAGCTGAATATGCCTATCTGTAGCAAACAGAGGCTATCCTCACTTTGTAACACCTAAGTTGCAGGACATATTCCTTTCAAAAAGCTAACTCGATTCTCACCAGGAAAAAATGTGCTAGATGCGGAACCCTGCAACATAGATAGTTTTTTCTAGAGAGATATATGTGTTTCTTTAACTCAGCTGAATCGGCCATTTTGAAATTAATGAGCCTTTTTTCACCTTGGAAACTATGATTTATAGGAAGTTTTCTTTTCAAAAACTAACTGAAGCTCACAGGAAAACAATGTGCTGGATGCTCATGCATCTAACAAGATGATTTTCTTACAAGAGATATATGTTTTTATTCCACCTAGCTGAAAAGGCCTATTTGGAGCAAACAGAGCCTATCTCCAACTTAAAAGACCTAAGTTGCAGGAAGTCTTCCTTGAAAAACTCTCTCAATTCTCACTTAGCCACAATGCACTAGATGCTCATGCTTCTCACACAGATGGTTTTCTTTCCAGTAATACAAATGTTTCTTCAACTTAGCTGAATAAGTCTACTTTGAGCAAACAGAGCCTATCTCCATCTTGAAACACCTAAGTTGCAGAAAGTATTCTTTTCAAAAGCTAACTCAATTCTCACAGGGAAACAATGCACTAGATGCTCCTGCTTCTAACATAGATGGCTTTCTTTATGGAGATACATGTTTATCTTCAACCTTGCTGAGTATGCCTGTTTGAACTAAGCATAGCTTACCTCCACCTTGAAACACCCAAGTTGCAGGAAGTATTCCTTGGAAAACTAACTCAATACTCACTGGGCAACAATGAGCTAGATGCTCCTGCTTCTAACACAGATGGTTGTCTTTGGAGATATACATTTGTTTCTTTACCTTAGCTGAATAGACATATTTGGAGCAAACAGAGGCTGTCTTCACCTTGTGACACCTAAGTTGCAGGAATAGTTCCTTTCAAAAGCTAACTAGAATTCTCACTTGGAAACAATGTTCTAGATGCCAAAGCTTTTAACACAGATTGTTCTCTTTGGAGAGACAAATGTGCTTCTTCAACTTAGATGAATAGGCCTATTTGGAACAAATGACCCTTTCTCCACCTGAAAAACTATGATTGTTCTGGAAGTATTTCTTTCAAAACCTAACTCACTTCTCAATCAGCAACAATTTGCTAGATGTCGTGCATCTAACATAGATGGATTTGGTTCGAGAGATATATGTGTTCCTTCAAATTAGCTGAATAGACATATTTTTAGCAAACAGAGCCAAATCTCCACCTTGAAACACCTAAGTTGCAGGAAGTATTCCTTGAAAAACTAACTCAATTGTCACTGGGCAACCAAGCCCTAACATGCCCCTGCTTCTAACACAGATGGTTTTCTTTCAAGAGACATGTGTTCCTTCAACTTAGCTGAATAGGCTTATCTGGATTAAACAGAGGCAATCTTCACCTTGTAACACCTAAGGTGCAGAAGCATTTCGTTCAAAAACTACCTCATTCTCACATTGAAACAATGTTCTATATGTCAATGCTTGTACAACACATGGTTGTCTTTGGAGAGATACATGTGTTTCTTCAACACAACTGAATAGGCCTATTTGGAACAAAATGAGCCTTTCTCCACCTTGAAACACAAAGGTCGCAGGAAGGATTCCTTGAAAAACTAACTCAATTCTCACTGGACAACAATGCGCTAGGTGCTCTTCCTTGTGACATAGATGGTTATCTGTCGAGAGAAACTTGTGCTCCTTCAACTTAGCTGAATAGGCCCATCTGCATCAAACAGAGCCTATCTCCACTTTGAAAACTATGATTTGAGGGAATATTCCCTTGAAAAACTAACTCAATTCTCAGTAATAAACTAGGTGCTTGCTATTCCTGCTTCTGACACAGATGGTTTTATGCCGAGAAATACAGATGTTTCTTCAGTTAGGTGAATAGGCCTATTTGAAACAAAATGAGCATTTCTCCAACTTGAAAGCTGTGATTTTTCTGGCAGTATTTCTTTCAAAAACTAACTGAATTCACACTGGGCAACAATGTCCTAGATGCTCCTGCTTCTAACACAGACAGTTTTGTTTGGAGAGATACATGTGTTCCTTCCAAGAAGCAGAACAGGCCTATCTGGAGGAACAGAGCCTATCTCCGCCTTGATCCACCCAATTTGCAGGAATTATTCCTTGAAAAGCTATCTAAGTTCCCACTGGACAACAATGCGGTAGATGCTCCTGCTTCTTACACAGATGGGTTTCTTTCGAGAGATACATGTGTTCCTTCAACTTAGCAGAATAGTCCTATCTGGAGCAAAGAGAGGCTATCTTCACCTGGAAATATATGATTTGCAGGAAGTATTACTTGCAAAAAACTAACTCAATTCTCACAGGGAAACAATGTGCTAGATACGCCTGCTTCTAACACAGACAGTTTTCGTTTTAGCAATACATGTGTTTTTTCAATATAGCTGAATAAGCCTACTTGGAGCAAGCAGAGCCTATCTCAACCTTGAAACACCTAAGTCGCAGGAAGTAGTCCCTGAAAAACTAACTCAATTCTCACTGGACAACAGTGTACTAAATGCTCCTGCATCTAATTCAGATGGTTTTTTCAAGAAATACATGTGCTCCTTCAACTTATCTGAAAAGCCTCTCTGGAGAAAACAGAGACTATCTCCTTCTTGAAAACTATTATTGGCAGGAAGGATTCCTTTAATAGGTGACTCAGTTCTCCCAGCGAAACGATGCACTAGGTGCTCCTGCTTTTAAAACAAATGGTTTTCTTTTGGGTGATACCCTGTTTCTTCAACTTAGTTGAATAGGCCTATTTGATGTAAACAGAGCCTATCTGCACCTTCAAACACCTAACATGCAAGAAGTATCCTTTGAAAAACTAACTCAGTTCTCACTGGCCAAAAATGTGCTAGATGCCCAAGTTTCTAACAAAGATGGTTTTCTTTTGAGAGATATATATGTTCCTCCTACTTCTCTGAATAGTCCTATCTGGGGCAAACTGAGCCTACCTGCACCTTGAAACACCTAGGTGGAAGAATGTATTCCTTTCCAAACCTAAATTGATTCTCACAGGGAAACGTGCTAGATGCAACAGCCTCTAACATAGATGATTTTCTTCTGAGAGATACATGTGTTTCTTCAAGTCACATGAGTAGGCCTATTTGGAGAAATCAGAGCCTATCTCCACCTTGAAAACTCCAATTGGAGGAAGTATTCCTTTCAAACACTAACTCAATTCTCACAGGGAAACAATGTGCAAGATGGTCCTGCTTCTAACATATATGGGTTTCTTTTGAGAGATACATTTCTTTCTTCAAGTCCGCTGAATACACCTATTTAGAGCCAACAGACCTTCTCCACCTTGAAACACCTAGGTTGCAGAAAGTATTCTTTCAAAAACTAAGTCAATTCTCACAGGGAAACAATGCAGTAGTTGTTCCTGCTTCTAACATGGATGATTTTCTTTATAGAGGTACATGTGTTTTCTCAACTCAGATGAGTAGGCCCATCTGGGACAAAATGAGCCTTTCTCCACCGTGAAAACTATTATTTGCAGGAAGTATTCGTTTCAAGAGCTAACTCAATTCTTACAGGGAAATATAGTGCTATATGCTGCAGCATCTAACATAGATGGTTTTCTTTTGAGGGATATAATGTTTCTTCAACACAGCACAATGAGTGTATTTGGAGAAAACTGAGCCTATTTACACCAAGAAAACTATGAATTGCTGGTAGTATTCCTTTCAAAAACTAACTGAAATCTCCCATGGAAACAGTGTGCTAGGTATATGCAGCTTCAAACACAGATTTTTCTCTTTTTAGAGATACATATTTTTCTTCAACTCAACTCAATATCTCTACCTGGAATACCTAAGTTACAGGCTGTATTCCTTACAAAAACTAACTCAGTTGTCACAGGGAAACAATATGCTAGATGCTCCTGCTTCTAACACAGATGGGTTCCTTTTGAACGATATATGTGTTTCTTCAACTTGGTTGCATAGACCTTTTTGGACCAAAATGAGCCTTTCTCCACCTTGAAAACTCTGAATTGCTAAATGATTACTTTCTAAAACTAACTCAACTCTCTATGGAAAACAATATGCTACGTGCTGCAACGTCTAACGTAGATGCTTTTCTTTGGAGAGATACAAGTGTTCTACCAAGCTGAATAGGCCTATTTGAAGCAAACAGAGCTTATCTCCACCTTGAAACACCTAAGTTGCAGGAAGCATTCCTTTCAAAAACTAAATAAATTCTCACTGGGCAACAATGAACTAGATGTTCCTGCTTCTAACACAGGTGGTTTTCTTTTGAGAAATACATGTGTTCCTTCAACTTAACCGAATAGGGCTATGTGGAGTAAACCGAGCCTATCTCCACCTTGTTAAACCTACTTTGCTGGATGTATTCTTTGAAAAACTAACTGAATTCTCAATGGGCAACAATGCGCCAGATGCTCCTGATTCTAACAAAATGCTTTTCTTTCAAGAGAAACATGTGTTCCTTCAACTTAGCTGAATATGCCTATCTGTAGCAAACAGAGGCTATCCTCACTTTGTAACACCTAAGTTGCAGGACATATTCCTTTCAAAAAGCTAACTCGATTCTCACCAGGAAAAAATGTGCTAGATGCGGAACCCTGCAACATAGATAGTTTTTTCTAGAGAGATATATGTGTTTCTTTAACTCAGCTAAATCGGCCATTTTGAAATTAATGAGCCTTTTTTCACCTTGGAAACTATGATTTATAGGAAGTTTTCTTTTCAAAAACTAACTGAAGCTCACAGGAAAACAATGTGCTGGATGCTCATGCATCTAACAAGATGATTTTCTTACAAGAGATATATGTTTTTATTCCACCTAGCTGAAAAGGCCTATTTGGAGCAAACAGAGCCGATCTCCAACTTGAAAGACCTAAGTTGCAGGAAGTCTTCCTTGAAAAACTCTCTCAATTCTCACTTAGCCACAATGCACTAGATGCTCATGCTTCTCACACAGATGGTTTTCTTTCCAGTAATACAAATGTTTCTTCAACTTAGCTGAATAAGTCTACTTTGAGCAAACAGAGCCTATCTCCATCTTGAAACACCTAAGTTGCAGAAAGTATTCTTTTCAAAAGCTAACTCAATTCTCACAGGGAAACAATGCACTAGATGCTCCTGCTTCTAACATAGATGGCTTTCTTTATGGAGATACATGTTTATCTTCAACCTTGCTGAGTATGCCTGTTTGAACTAAGCATAGCTTACCTCCACCTTGAAACACCCAAGTTGCAGGAAGTATTCCTTGGAAAACTAACTCAATACTCACTGGGCAACAATGAGCTAGATGCTCCTGCTTCTAACACAGATGGTTGTCTTTGGAGATATACATTTGTTTCTTTACCTTAGCTGAATAGACATATTTGGAGCAAACAGAGGCTGTCTTCACCTTGTGACACCTAAGTTGCAGGAATAGTTCCTTTCAAAAGCTAACTAGAATTCTCACTTGGAAACAATGTTCTAGATGCCAAAGCTTTTAACACAGATTGTTCTCTTTGGAGAGACAAATGTGCTTCTTCAACTTAGATGAATAGGCCTATTTGGAACAAATGACCCTTTCTCCACCTGAAAAACTATGATTGTTCTGGAAGTATTTCTTTCAAAACCTAACTCACTTCTCAATCAGCAACAATTTGCTAGATGTCGTGCATCTAACATAGATGGATTTGGTTCGAGAGATATATGTGTTCCTTCAAATTAGCTGAATAGACATATTTTTAGCAAACAGAGCCAAATCTCCACCTTGAAACACCTAAGTTGCAGGAAGTATTCCTTGAAAAACTAACTCAATTGTCACTGGGCAACCAAGCCCTAACATGCCCCTGCTTCTAACACAGATGGTTTTCTTTCAAGAGACATGTGTTCCTTCAACTTAGCTGAATAGGCTTATCTGGATTAAACAGAGGCAATCTTCACCTTGTAACACCTAAGGTGCAGAAGCATTTCGTTCAAAAACTACCTCATTCTCACATTGAAACAATGTTCTATATGTCAATGCTTGTACAACACATGGTTGTCTTTGGAGAGATACATGTGTTTCTTCAACACAACTGAATAGGCCTATTTGGAACAAAATGAGCCTTTCTCCACCTTGAAACACAAAGGTCGCAGGAAGGATTCCTTGAAAAACTAACTCAATTCTCACTGGACAACAATGCGCTAGGTGCTCTTCCTTGTGACATAGATGGTTATCTGTCGAGAGAAACTTGTGCTCCTTCAACTTAGCTGAATAGGCCCATCTGCATCAAACAGAGCCTATCTCCACTTTGAAAACTATGATTTGAGGGAATATTCCCTTGAAAAACTAACTCAATTCTCAGTAATAAACTAGGTGCTTGCTATTCCTGCTTCTGACACAGATGGTTTTATGCCGAGAAATACAGATGTTTCTTCAGTTAGGTGAATAGGCCTATTTGAAACAAAATGAGCATTTCTCCAACTTGAAAGCTGTGATTTTTCTGGCAGTATTTCTTTCAAAAACTAACTGAATTCACACTGGGCAACAATGTCCTAGATGCTCCTGCTTCTAACACAGACAGTTTTGTTTGGAGAGATACATGTGTTCCTTCCAAGAAGCAGAACAGGCCTATCTGGAGGAACAGAGCCTATCTCCGCCTTGATCCACCCAATTTGCAGGAATTATTCCTTGAAAAGCTATCTAAGTTCCCACTGGACAACAATGCGGTAGATGCTCCTGCTTCTTACACAGATGGGTTTCTTTCGAGAGATACATGTGTTCCTTCAACTTAGCAGAATAGTCCTATCTGGAGCAAAGAGAGGCTATCTTCACCTGGAAATATATGATTTGCAGGAAGTATTACTTGCAAAAAACTAACTCAATTCTCACAGGGAAACAATGTGCTAGATACGCCTGCTTCTAACACAGACAGTTTTCGTTTTAGCAATACATGTGTTTTTTCAATATAGCTGAATAAGCCTACTTGGAGCAAGCAGAGCCTATCTCCACCTTGAAACACCTAAGTCGCAGGAAGTAGTCCCTGAAAAACTAACTCAATTCTCACTGGACAACAGTGTACTAAATGCTCCTGCATCTAATTCAGATGGTTTTTTCAAGAAATACATGTGCTCCTTCAACTTATCTGAAAAGCCTCTCTGGAGAAAACAGAGACTATCTCCTTCTTGAAAACTATTATTGGCAGGAAGGATTCCTTTAATAGGTGACTCAGTTCTCCCAGCGAAACGATGCACTAGGTGCTCCTGCTTTTAAAACAAATGGTTTTCTTTTGGGTGATACCCTGTTTCTTCAACTTAGTTGAATAGGCCTATTTGATGTAAACAGAGCCTATCTGCACCTTCAAACACCTAACATGCAAGAAGTATCCTTTGAAAAACTAACTCAGTTCTCACTGGCCAAAAATGTGCTAGATGCCCAAGTTTCTAACAAAGATGGTTTTCTTTTGAGAGATATATATGTTCCTCCTACTTCTCTGAATAGTCCTATCTGGGGCAAACTGAGCCTACCTGCACCTTGAAACACCTAGGTGGAAGAATGTATTCCTTTCCAAACCTAAATTGATTCTCACAGGGAAACGTGCTAGATGCAACAGCCTCTAACATAGATGATTTTCTTCTGAGAGATACATGTGTTTCTTCAAGTCACATGAGTAGGCCTATTTGGAGAAATCAGAGCCTATCTCCACCTTGAAAACTCCAATTGGAGGAAGTATTCCTTTCAAACACTAACTCAATTCTCACAGGGAAACAATGTGCAAGATGGTCCTGCTTCTAACATATATGGGTTTCTTTTGAGAGATACATTTCTTTCTTCAAGTCCGCTGAATACACCTATTTAGAGCCAACAGACCTTCTCCACCTTGAAACACCTAGGTTGCAGAAAGTATTCTTTCAAAAACTAAGTCAATTCTCACAGGGAAACAATGCAGTAGTTGTTCCTGCTTCTAACATGGATGATTTTCTTTATAGAGGTACATGTGTTTTCTCAACTCAGATGAGTAGGCCCATCTGGGACAAAATGAGCCTTTCTCCACCGTGAAAACTATTATTTGCAGGAAGTATTCGTTTCAAGAGCTAACTCAATTCTTACAGGGAAATATAGTGCTATATGCTGCAGCATCTAACATAGATGGTTTTCTTTTGAGGGATATAATGTTTCTTCAACACAGCACAATGAGTGTATTTGGAGAAAACTGAGCCTATTTACACCAAGAAAACTATGAATTGCTGGTAGTATTCCTTTCAAAAACTAACTGAAATCTCCCATGGAAACAGTGTGCTAGGTATATGCAGCTTCAAACACAGATTTTTCTCTTTTTAGAGATACATATTTTTCTTCAACTCAACTCAATATCTCTACCTGGAATACCTAAGTTACAGGCTGTATTCCTTACAAAAACTAACTCAGTTGTCACAGGGAAACAATATGCTAGATGCTCCTGCTTCTAACACAGATGGGTTCCTTTTGAACGATATATGTGTTTCTTCAACTTGGTTGCATAGACCTTTTTGGACCAAAATGAGCCTTTCTCCACCTTGAAAACTCTGAATTGCTAAATGATTACTTTCTAAAACTAACTCAACTCTCTATGGAAAACAATATGCTACGTGCTGCAACGTCTAACGTAGATGCTTTTCTTTGGAGAGATACAAGTGTTCTACCAAGCTGAATAGGCCTATTTGAAGCAAACAGAGCTTATCTCCACCTTGAAACACCTAAGTTGCAGGAAGCATTCCTTTCAAAAACTAAATAAATTCTCACTGGGCAACAATGAACTAGATGTTCCTGCTTCTAACACAGGTGGTTTTCTTTTGAGAAATACATGTGTTCCTTCAACTTAACCGAATAGGGCTATGTGGAGTAAACCGAGCCTATCTCCACCTTGTTAAACCTACTTTGCTGGATGTATTCTTTGAAAAACTAACTGAATTCTCAATGGGCAACAATGCGCCAGATGCTCCTGATTCTAACAAAATGCTTTTCTTTCAAGAGAAACATGTGTTCCTTCAACTTAGCTGAATATGCCTATCTGTAGCAAACAGAGGCTATCCTCACTTTGTAACACCTAAGTTGCAGGACATATTCCTTTCAAAAAGCTAACTCGATTCTCACCAGGAAAAAATGTGCTAGATGCGGAACCCTGCAACATAGATAGTTTTTTCTAGAGAGATATATGTGTTTCTTTAACTCAGCTAAATCGGCCATTTTGAAATTAATGAGCCTTTTTTCACCTTGGAAACTATGATTTATAGGAAGTTTTCTTTTCAAAAACTAACTGAAGCTCACAGGAAAACAATGTGCTGGATGCTCATGCATCTAACAAGATGATTTTCTTACAAGAGATATATGTTTTTATTCCACCTAGCTGAAAAGGCCTATTTGGAGCAAACAGAGCCGATCTCCAACTTGAAAGACCTAAGTTGCAGGAAGTCTTCCTTGAAAAACTCTCTCAATTCTCACTTAGCCACAATGCACTAGATGCTCATGCTTCTCACACAGATGGTTTTCTTTCCAGTAATACAAATGTTTCTTCAACTTAGCTGAATAAGTCTACTTTGAGCAAACAGAGCCTATCTCCATCTTGAAACACCTAAGTTGCAGAAAGTATTCTTTTCAAAAGGTAACTCAATTCTCACAGGGAAACAATGCACTAGATGCTCCTGCTTCTAACATAGATGGCTTTCTTTATGGAGATACATGTTTATCTTCAACCTTGCTGAGTATGCCTGTTTGAACTAAGCATAGCTTACCTCCACCTTGAAACATCCAAGTTGCAGGAAGTATTCCTTGGAAAACTAACTCAATACTCACTGGGCAACAATGAGCTAGATGCTCCTGCTTCTAACACAGATGGTTGTCTTTGGAGATATACATTTGTTTCTTTACCTTAGCTGAATAGACATATTTGGAGCAAACAGAGGCTGTCTTCACCTTGTGACACCTAAGTTGCAGGAATAGTTCCTTTCAAAAGCTAACTAGAATTCTCACTTGGAAACAATGTTCTAGATGCCAAAGCTTTTAACACAGATTGTTCTCCTTGGAGAGACAAATGTGCTTCTTCAACTTAGATGAATAGGCCTATTTGGAACAAATGACCCTTTCTCCACCTGAAAAACTATGATTGTTCTGGAAGTATTTCTTTCAAAACCTAACTCACTTCTCAATCAGCAACAATTTGCTAGATGTCGTGCATCTAACATAGATGGATTTGGTTCGAGAGATATATGTGTTCCTTCAAATTAGCTGAATAGACATATTTTTAGCAAACAGAGCCAAATCTCCAAATTGAAACACCTAAGTTGCAGGAAGTATTCCTTGAAAAACTAACTCAATTGTCACTGGGCAACCAAGCCCTAACATGCCCCTGCTTCTAACACAGATGGTTTTCTTTCAAGAGACATGTGTTCCTTCAACTTAGCTGAATAGGCTTATCTGGATTAAACAGAGGCAATCTTCACCTTGTAACACCTAAGGTGCAGAAGCATTTCGTTCAAAAACTACCTCATTCTCACATTGAAACAATGTTCTATATGTCAATGCTTGTACAACACATGGTTGTCTTTGGAGAGATACATGTGTTTCTTCAACACAACTGAATAGGCCTATTTGGAACAAAATGAGCCTTTCTCCACCTTGAAACACAAAGGTCGCAGGAAGGATTCCTTGAAAAACTAACTCAATTCTCACTGGACAACAATGCGCTAGGTGCTCTTCCTTGTGACATAGATGGTTATCTTTCGAGAGAAACTTGTGCTCCTTCAACTTAGCTGAATAGGCCCATCTGCATCAAACAGAGCCTATCTCCACTTTGAAAACTATGATTTGAGGGAATATTCCCTTGAAAAACTAACTCAATTCTCAGTAATAAACTAGGTGCTTGCTATTCCTGCTTCTGACACAGATGGTTTTATGCCGAGAGATACAGATGTTTCTTCAGTTAGGTGAATAGGCCTATTTGAAACAAAATGAGCATTTCTCCAACTTGAAAGCTGTGATTTTTCTGGCAGTATTTCTTTCAAAAACTAACTGAATTCACACTGGGCAACAATGTCCTAGATGCTCCTGCTTCTAACACAGACAGTTTTGTTTGGAGAGATACATGTGTTCCTTCCAAGAAGCAGAACAGGCCTATCTGGAGGAACAGAGCCTATCTCCGCCTTGATCCACCCAATTTGCAGGAATTATTCCTTGAAAAGCTATCTAAGTTCCCACTGGACAACAATGCGGTAGATGCTCCTGCTTCTTACACAGATGGGTTTCATTCGAGAGATACATGTGTTCCTTCAACTTAGCAGAATAGTCCTATCTGGAGCAAAGAGAGGCTATCTTCACCTGGAAATATGTGATTTGCAGGAAGTATTACTTGCAAAAAACTAACTCAATTCTCACAGGGAAACAATGTGCTAGATACGCCTGCTTCTAACACAGACAGTTTTCGTTTTAGCAATACATGTGTTTTCTCAATATAGCTGAATAAGCCTACTTGGAGCAAGCAGAGCCTATCTCCACCTTGAAACACCTAAGTCGCAGGAAGTAGTCCCTGAAAAACTAACTCAATTCTCACTGGACAACAGTGTACTAAATGCTCCTGCATCTAATTCAGATGGTTTTTTCAAGAAATACATGTGCTCCTTCAACTTATCTGAAAAGCCTCTCTGGAGAAAACAGAGACTATCTCCTTCTTGAAAACTATTATTGGCAGGAAGGATTCCTTTAATAGGTGACTCAGTTCTCCCAGCGAAACGATGCACTAGGTGCTCCTGCTTTTAAAACAAATGGTTTTCTTTTGGGTGATACCCTGTTTCTTCAACTTAGTTGAATAGGCCTATTTGATGTAAACAGAGCCTATCTGCACCTTCAAACACCTAACATGCAAGAAGTATCCTTTGAAAAACTAACTCAGTTCTCACTGGGCAAAAATGTGCTAGATGCCCAAGTTTCTAACAAAGATGGTTTTCTTTTGAGAGATATATATGTTCCTCCTACTTCTCTGAATAGTCCTATCTGGGGCAAACTGAGCCTACCTGCACCTTGAAACACCTAGGTGGAAGAATGTATTCCTTTCCAAACCTAAATTGATTCTCACAGGGAAACGTGCTAGATGCAACAGCCTCTAACATAGATGATTTTCTTCTGAGAGATACATGTGTTTCTTCAAGTCACATGAGTAGGCCTATTTGGAGAAATCAGAGCCTATCTCCACCTTGAAAACTCCAATTGGAGGAAGTATTCCTTTCAAACACTAACTCAATTCTCACAGGGAAACAATGTGCAAGATGGTCCTGCTTCTAACATATATGGGTTTCTTTTGAGAGATACATTTCTTTCTTCAAGTCCGCTGAATACACCTATTTAGAGCCAACAGACCTTCTCCACCTTGAAACACCTAGGTTGCAGAAAGTATTCTTTCAAAAACTAAGTCAATTCTCACAGGGAAACAATGCAGTAGTTGTTCCTGCTTCTAACATGGATGATTTTCTTTATAGAGGTACATGTGTTTTCTCAACTCAGATGAGTAGGCCCATCTGGGACAAAATGAGCCTTTCTCCACCGTGAAAACTATTATTTGCAGGAAGTATTCGTTTCAAGAGCTAACTCAATTCTTACAGGGAAATATAGTGCTATATGCTGCAGCATCTAACATAGATGGTTTTCTTTTGAGGGATATAATGTTTCTTCAACACAGCACAATGAGTGTATTTGGAGAAAACTGAGCCTATTTACACCAAGAAAACTATGAATTGCTGGTAGTATTCCTTTCAAAAACTAACTGAAATCTCCCATGGAAACAGTGTGCTAGGTATATGCAGCTTCAAACACAGATTTTTCTCTTTTTAGAGATACATATTTTTCTTCAACTCAACTCAATATCTCTACCTGGAATACCTAAGTTACAGGCTGTATTCCTTACAAAAACTAACTCAGTTGTCACAGGGAAACAATATGCTAGATGCTCCTGCTTCTAACACAGATGGGTTCCTTTTGAACGATATATGTGTTTCTTCAACTTGGTTGCATAGACCTTTTTGGACCAAAATGAGCCTTTCTCCACCTTGAAAACTCTGAATTGCTAAATGATTACTTTCTAAAACTAACTCAACTCTCTATGGAAAACAATATGCTACGTGCTGCAACGTCTAACGTAGATGCTTTTCTTTGGAGAGATACAAGTGTTCTACCAAGCTGAATAGGCCTATTTGAAGCAAACAGAGCTTATCTCCACCTTGAAACACCTAAGTTGCAGGAAGCATTCCTTTCAAAAACTAAATAAATTCTCACTGGGCAACAATGAACTAGATGTTCCTGCTTCTAACACAGGTGGTTTTCTTTTGAGAAATACATGTGTTCCTTCAACTTAACCGAATAGGGCTATGTGGAGTAAACCGAGCCTATCTCCACCTTGTTAAACCTACTTTGCTGGATGTATTCTTTGAAAAACTAACTGAATTCTCAATGGGCAACAATGCGCCAGATGCTCCTGATTCTAACAAAATGCTTTTCTTTCAAGAGAAACATGTGTTCCTTCAACTTAGCTGAATATGCCTATCTGTAGCAAACAGAGGCTATCCTCACTTTGTAACACCTAAGTTGCAGGACATATTCCTTTCAAAAAGCTAACTCGATTCTCACCAGGAAAAAATGTGCTAGATGCGGAACCCTGCAACATAGATAGTTTTTTCTAGAGAGATATATGTGTTTCTTTAACTCAGCTAAATCGGCCATTTTGAAATTAATGAGCCTTTTTTCACCTTGGAAACTATGATTTATAGGAAGTTTTCTTTTCAAAAACTAACTGAAGCTCACAGGAAAACAATGTGCTGGATGCTCATGCATCTAACAAGATGATTTTCTTACAAGAGATATATGTTTTTATTCCACCTAGCTGAAAAGGCCTATTTGGAGCAAACAGAGCCGATCTCCAACTTGAAAGACCTAAGTTGCAGGAAGTCTTCCTTGAAAAACTCTCTCAATTCTCACTTAGCCACAATGCACTAGATGCTCATGCTTCTCACACAGATGGTTTTCTTTCCAGTAATACAAATGTTTCTTCAACTTAGCTGAATAAGTCTACTTTGAGCAAACAGAGCCTATCTCCATCTTGAAACACCTAAGTTGCAGAAAGTATTCTTTTCAAAAGCTAACTCAATTCTCACAGGGAAACAATGCACTAGATGCTCCTGCTTCTAACATAGATGGCTTTCTTTATGGAGATACATGTTTATCTTCAACCTTGCTGAGTATGCCTGTTTGAACTAAGCATAGCTTACCTCCACCTTGAAACACCCAAGTTGCAGGAAGTATTCCTTGGAAAACTAACTCAATACTCACTGGGCAACAATGAGCTAGATGCTCCTGCTTCTAACACAGATGGTTGTCTTTGGAGATATACATTTGTTTCTTTACCTTAGCTGAATAGACATATTTGGAGCAAACAGAGGCTGTCTTCACCTTGTGACACCTAAGTTGCAGGAATAGTTCCTTTCAAAAGCTAACTAGAATTCTCACTTGGAAACAATGTTCTAGATGCCAAAGCTTTTAACACAGTTTGTTCTCCTTGGAGAGACAAATGTGCTTCTTCAACTTAGATGAATAGGCCTATTTGGAACAAATGACCCTTTCTCCACCTGAAAAACTATGATTGTTCTGGAAGTATTTCTTTCAAAACCTAACTCACTTCTCAATCAGCAACAATTTGCTAGATGTCGTGCATCTAACATAGATGGATTTGGTTCGAGAGATATATGTGTTCCTTCAAATTAGCTGAATAGACATATTTTTAGCAAACAGAGCCAAATCTCCAAATTGAAACACCTAAGTTGCAGGAAGTATTCCTTGAAAAACTAACTCAATTGTCACTGGGCAACCAAGCCCTAACATGCCCCTGCTTCTAACACAGATGGTTTTCTTTCAAGAGACATGTGTTCCTTCAACTTAGCTGAATAGGCTTATCTGGATTAAACAGAGGCAATCTTCACCTTGTAACACCTAAGGTGCAGAAGCATTTCGTTCAAAAACTACCTCATTCTCACATTGAAACAATGTTCTATATGTCAATGCTTGTACAACACATGGTTGTCTTTGGAGAGATACATGTGTTTCTTCAACACAACTGAATAGGCCTATTTGGAACAAAATGAGCCTTTCTCCACCTTGAAACACAAAGGTCGCAGGAAGGATTCCTTGAAAAACTAACTCAATTCTCACTGGACAACAATGCGCTAGGTGCTCTTCCTTGTAACATAGATGGTTATCTTTCGAGAGAAACTTGTGCTCCTTCAACTTAGCTGAATAGGCCCATCTGCATCAAACAGAGCCTATCTCCACTTTGAAAACTATGATTTGAGGGAATATTCCCTTGAAAAACTAACTCAATTCTCAGTAATAAACTAGGTGCTTGCTATTCCTGCTTCTGACACAGATGGTTTTATGCCGAGAGATACAGATGTTTCTTCAGTTAGGTGAATAGGCCTATTTGAAACAAAATGAGCATTTCTCCAACTTGAAAGCTGTGATTTTTCTGGCAGTATTTCTTTCAAAAACTAACTGAATTCACACTGGGCAACAATGTCCTAGATGCTCCTGCTTCTAACACAGACAGTTTTGTTTGGAGAGATACATGTGTTCCTTCCAAGAAGCAGAACAGGCCTATCTGGAGGAACAGAGCCTATCTCCGCCTTGATCCACCCAATTTGCAGGAATTATTCCTTGAAAAGCTATCTAAGTTCCCACTGGACAACAATGCGGTAGATGCTCCTGCTTCTTACACAGATGGGTTTCATTCGAGAGATACATGTGTTCCTTCAACTTAGCAGAATAGTCCTATCTGGAGCAAAGAGAGGCTATCTTCACCTGGAAATATATGATTTGCAGGAAGTATTACTTGCAAAAAACTAACTCAATTCTCACAGGGAAACAATGTGCTAGATACGCCTGCTTCTAACACAGACAGTTTTCGTTTTAGCAATACATGTGTTTTCTCAATATAGCTGAATAAGCCTACTTGGAGCAAGCAGAGCCTATCTCCACCTTGAAACACCTAAGTCGCAGGAAGTAGTCCCTGAAAAACTAACTCAATTCTCACTGGACAACAGTGTACTAAATGCTCCTGCATCTAATTCAGATGGTTTTTTCAAGAAATACATGTGCTCCTTCAACTTATCTGAAAAGCCTCTCTGGAGAAAACAGAGACTATCTCCTTCTTGAAAACTATTATTGGCAGGAAGGATTCCTTTAATAGGTGACTCAGTTCTCCCAGCGAAACGATGCACTAGGTGCTCCTGCTTTTAAAACAAATGGTTTTCTTTTGGGTGATACCCTGTTTCTTCAACTTAGTTGAATAGGCCTATTTGATGTAAACAGAGCCTATCTGCACCTTCAAACACCTAACATGCAAGAAGTATCCTTTGAAAAACTAACTCAGTTCTCACTGGGCAAAAATGTGCTAGATGCCCAAGTTTCTAACAAAGATGGTTTTCTTTTGAGAGATATATATGTTCCTCCTACTTCTCTGAATAGTCCTATCTGGGGCAAACTGAGCCTACCTGCACCTTGAAACACCTAGGTGGAAGAATGTATTCCTTTCCAAACCTAAATTGATTCTCACAGGGAAACGTGCTAGATGCAACAGCCTCTAACATAGATGATTTTCTTCTGAGAGATACATGTGTTTCTTCAAGTCACATGAGTAGGCCTATTTGGAGAAATCAGAGCCTATCTCCACCTTGAAAACTCCAATTGGAGGAAGTATTCCTTTCAAACACTAACTCAATTCTCACAGGGAAACAATGTGCAAGATGGTCCTGCTTCTAACATATATGGGTTTCTTTTGAGAGATACATTTCTTTCTTCAAGTCCGCTGAATACACCTATTTAGAGCCAACAGACCTTCTCCACCTTGAAACACCTAGGTTGCAGAAGGTATTCTTTCAAAAACTAAGTCAATTCTCACAGGGAAACAATGCAGTAGTTGTTCCTGCTTCTAACATGGATGATTTTCTTTATAGAGGTACATGTGTTTTCTCAACTCAGATGAGTAGGCCCATCTGGGACAAAATGAGCCTTTCTCCACCGTGAAAACTATTATTTGCAGGAAGTATTCGTTTCAAGAGCTAACTCAATTCTTACAGGGAAATATAGTGCTATATGCTGCAGCATCTAACATAGATGGTTTTCTTTTGAGGGATATAATGTTTCTTCAACACAGCACAATGAGTGTATTTGGAGAAAACTGAGCCTATTTACACCAAGAAAACTATGAATTGCTGGTAGTATTCCTTTCAAAAACTAACTGAAATCTCCCATGGAAACAGTGTGCTAGGTATATGCAGCTTCAAACACAGATTTTTCTCTTTTTAGAGATACATATTTTTCTTCAACTCAACTCAATATCTCTACCTGGAATACCTAAGTTACAGGCTGTATTCCTTACAAAAACTAACTCAGTTGTCACAGGGAAACAATATGCTAGATGCTCCTGCTTCTAACACAGATGGGTTCCTTTTGAACGATATATGTGTTTCTTCAACTTGGTTGCATAGACCTTTTTGGACCAAAATGAGCCTTTCTCCACCTTGAAAACTCTGAATTGCTAAATGATTACTTTCTAAAACTAACTCAACTCTCTATGGAAAACAATATGCTACGTGCTGCAACGTCTAACGTAGATGCTTTTCTTTGGAGAGATACAAGTGTTCTACCAAGCTGAATAGGCCTATTTGAAGCAAACAGAGCTTATCTCCACCTTGAAACACCTAAGTTGCAGGAAGCATTCCTTTCAAAAACTAAATAAATTCTCACTGGGCAACAATGAACTAGATGTTCCTGCTTCTAACACAGGTGGTTTTCTTTTGAGAAATACATGTGTTCCTTCAACTTAACCGAATAGGGCTATGTGGAGTAAACCGAGCCTATCTCCACCTTGTTAAACCTACTTTGCTGGATGTATTCTTTGAAAAACTAACTGAATTCTCAATGGGCAACAATGCGCCAGATGCTCCTGATTCTAACAAAATGCTTTTCTTTCAAGAGAAACATGTGTTCCTTCAACTTAGCTGAATATGCCTATCTGTAGCAAACAGAGGCTATCCTCACTTTGTAACACCTAAGTTGCAGGACATATTCCTTTCAAAAAGCTAACTCGATTCTCACCAGGAAAAAATGTGCTAGATGCGGAACCCTGCAACATAGATAGTTTTTTCTAGAGAGATATATGTGTTTCTTTAACTCAGCTGAATCGGCCATTTTGAAATTAATGAGCCTTTTTTCACCTTGGAAACTATGATTTATAGGAAGTTTTCTTTTCAAAAACTAACTGAAGCTCACAGGAAAACAATGTGCTGGATGCTCATGCATCTAACAAGATGATTTTCTTACAAGAGATATATGTTTTTATTCCACCTAGCTGAAAAGGCCTATTTGGAGCAAACAGAAAGACCTAAGTTGAAGGAAGTCTTCCTTGAAAAACTCTCTCAATTCTCACTTAGCCACAATGCACTAGATGCTCATGCTTCTCACACAGATGGTTTTCTTTCCAGTAATACAAATGTTTCTTCAACTTAGCTGAATAAGTCTACTTTGAGCAAACAGAGCCTATCTCCATCTTGAAACACCTAAGTTGCAGAAAGTATTCTTTTCAAAAGCTAACTCAATTCTCACAGGGAAACAATGCACTAGATGCTCCTGCTTCTAACATAGATGGCTTTCTTTATGGAGATACATGTTTATCTTCAACCTTGCTGAGTATGCCTGTTTGAACTAAGCATAGCTTACCTCCACCTTGAAACACCCAAGTTGCAGGAAGTATTCCTTGGAAAACTAACTCAATACTCACTGGGCAACAATGAGCTAGATGCTCCTGCTTCTAACACAGATGGTTGTCTTTGGAGATATACATTTGTTTCTTTACCTTAGCTGAATAGACATATTTGGAGCAAACAGAGGCTGTCTTCACCTTGTGACACCTAAGTTGCAGGAATAGTTCCTTTCAAAAGCTAACTAGAATTCTCACTTGGAAACAATGTTCTAGATGCCAAAGCTTTTAACACAGATTGTTCTCTTTGGAGAGACAAATGTGCTTCTTCAACTTAGATGAATAGGCCTATTTGGAACAAATGACCCTTTCTCCACCTGAAAAACTATGATTGTTCTGGAAGTATTTCTTTCAAAACCTAACTCACTTCTCAATCAGCAACAATTTGCTAGATGTCGTGCATCTAACATAGATGGATTTGGTTCGAGAGATATATGTGTTCCTTCAAATTAGCTGAATAGACATATTTTTAGCAAACAGAGCCAAATCTCCACCTTGAAACACCTAAGTTGCAGGACGTATTCCTTGAAAAACTAACTCAATTGTCACTGGGCAACCAAGCCCTAACATGCCCCTGCTTCTAACACAGATGGTTTTCTTTCAAGAGACATGTGTTCCTTCAACTTAGCTGAATAGGCTTATCTGGATTAAACAGAGGCAATCTTCACCTTGTAACACCTAAGGTGCAGAAGCATTTCGTTCAAAAACTACCTCATTCTCACATTGAAACAATGTTCTATATGTCAATGCTTGTACAACACATGGTTGTCTTTGGAGAGATACATGTGTTTCTTCAACACAACTGAATAGGCCTATTTGGAACAAAATGAGCCTTTCTCCACCTTGAAACACAAAGGTCGCAGGAAGGATTCCTTGAAAAACTAACTCAATTTTCACTGGACAACAATGCGCTAGGTGCTCTTCCTTGTGACATAGATGGTTATCTTTCGAGAGAAACTTGTGCTCCTTCAACTTAGCTGAATAGGCCCATCTGCATCAAACAGAGCCTATCTCCACTTTGAAAACTATGATTTGAGGGAATATTCCCTTGAAAAACTAACTCAATTCTCAGTAATAAACTAGGTGCTTGCTATTCCTGCTTCTGACACAGATGGTTTTATGCCGAGAGATACAGATGTTTCTTCAGTTAGGTGAATAGGCCTATTTGAAACAAAATGAGCATTTCTCCAACTTGAAAGCTGTGATTTTTCTGGCAGTATTTCTTTCAAAAACTAACTGAATTCACACTGGGCAACAATGTCCTAGATGCTCCTGCTTCTAACACAGACAGTTTTGTTTGGAGAGATACATGTGTTCCTTCCAAGAAGCAGAACAGGCCTATCTGGAGGAACAGAGCCTATCTCCGCCTTGATCCACCCAATTTGCAGGAATTATTCCTTGAAAAGCTATCTAAGTTCCCACTGGACAACAATGCGGTAGATGCTCCTGCTTCTTACACAGATGGGTTTCATTCGAGAGATACATGTGTTCCTTCAACTTAGCAGAATAGTCCTATCTGGAGCAAAGAGAGGCTATCTTCACCTGGAAATATATGATTTGCAGGAAGTATTACTTGCAAAAAACTAACTCAATTCTCACAGGGAAACAATGTGCTAGATACGCCTGCTTCTAACACAGACAGTTTTCGTTTTAGCAATACATGTGTTTTCTCAATATAGCTGAATAAGCCTACTTGGAGCAAGCAGAGCCTATCTCCACCTTGAAACACCTAAGTCGCAGGAAGTAGTCCCTGAAAAACTAACTCAATTCTCACTGGACAACAGTGTACTAAATGCTCCTGCATCTAATTCAGATGGTTTTTTCAAGAAATACATGTGCTCCTTCAACTTATCTGAAAAGCCTCTCTGGAGAAAACAGAGACTATCTCCTTCTTGAAAACTATTATTGGCAGGAAGGATTCCTTTAATAGGTGACTCAGTTCTCCCAGCGAAACGATGCACTAGGTGCTCCTGCTTTTAAAACAAATGGTTTTCTTTTGGGTGATACCCTGTTTCTTCAACTTAGTTGAATAGGCCTATTTGATGTAAACAGAGCCTATCTGCACCTTCAAACACCTAACATGCAAGAAGTATCCTTTGAAAAACTAACTCAGTTCTCACTGGGCAAAAATGTGCTAGATGCCCAAGTTTCTAACAAAGATGGTTTTCTTTTGAGAGATATATATGTTCCTCCTACTTCTCTGAATAGTCCTATCTGGGGCAAACTGAGCCTACCTGCACCTTGAAACACCTAGGTGGAAGAATGTATTCCTTTCCAAACCTAAATTGATTCTCACAGGGAAACGTGCTAGATGCAACAGCCTCTAACATAGATGATTTTCTTCTGAGAGATACATGTGTTTCTTCAAGTCACATGAGTAGGCCTATTTGGAGAAATCAGAGCCTATCTCCACCTTGAAAACTCCAATTGGAGGAAGTATTCCTTTCAAACACTAACTCAATTCTCACAGGGAAACAATGTGCAAGATGGTCCTGCTTCTAACATATATGGGTTTCTTTTGAGAGATACATTTCTTTCTTCAAGTCCGCTGAATACACCTATTTAGAGCCAACAGACCTTCTCCACCTTGAAACACCTAGGTTGCAGAAGGTATTCTTTCAAAAACTAAGTCAATTCTCACAGGGAAACAATGCAGTAGTTGTTCCTGCTTCTAACATGGATGATTTTCTTTATAGAGGTACATGTGTTTTCTCAACTCAGATGAGTAGGCCCATCTGGGACAAAATGAGCCTTTCTCCACCGTGAAAACTATTATTTGCAGGAAGTATTCGTTTCAAGAGCTAACTCAATTCTTACAGGGAAATATAGTGCTATATGCTGCAGCATCTAACATAGATGGTTTTCTTTTGAGGGATATAATGTTTCTTCAACACAGCACAATGAGTGTATTTGGAGAAAACTGAGCCTATTTACACCAAGAAAACTATGAATTGCTGGTAGTATTCCTTTCAAAAACTAACTGAAATCTCCCATGGAAACAGTGTGCTAGGTATATGCAGCTTCAAACACAGATTTTTCTCTTTTTAGAGATACATATTTTTCTTCAACTCAACTCAATATCTCTACCTGGAATACCTAAGTTACAGGCTGTATTCCTTACAAAAACTAACTCAGTTGTCACAGGGAAACAATATGCTAGATGCTCCTGCTTCTAACACAGATGGGTTCCTTTTGAACGATATATGTGTTTCTTCAACTTGGTTGCATAGACCTTTTTGGACCAAAATGAGCCTTTCTCCACCTTGAAAACTCTGAATTGCTAAATGATTACTTTCTAAAACTAACTCAACTCTCTATGGAAAACAATATGCTACGTGCTGCAACGTCTAACGTAGATGCTTTTCTTTGGAGAGATACAAGTGTTCTACCAAGCTGAATAGGCCTATTTGAAGCAAACAGAGCTTATCTCCACCTTGAAACACCTAAGTTGCAGGAAGCATTCCTTTCAAAAACTAAATAAATTCTCACTGGGCAACAATGAACTAGATGTTCCTGCTTCTAACACAGGTGGTTTTCTTTTGAGAAATACATGTGTTCCTTCAACTTAACCGAATAGGGCTATGTGGAGTAAACCGAGCCTATCTCCACCTTGTTAAACCTACTTTGCTGGATGTATTCTTTGAAAAACTAACTGAATTCTCAATGGGCAACAATGCGCCAGATGCTCCTGATTCTAACAAAATGCTTTTCTTTCAAGAGAAACATGTGTTCCTTCAACTTAGCTGAATATGCCTATCTGTAGCAAACAGAGGCTATCCTCACTTTGTAACACCTAAGTTGCAGGACATATTCCTTTCAAAAAGCTAACTCGATTCTCACCAGGAAAAAATGTGCTAGATGCGGAACCCTGCAACATAGATAGTTTTTTCTAGAGAGATATATGTGTTTCTTTAACTCAGCTGAATCGGCCATTTTGAAATTAATGAGCCTTTTTTCACCTTGGAAACTATGATTTATAGGAAGTTTTCTTTTCAAAAACTAACTGAAGCTCACAGGAAAACAATGTGCTGGATGCTCATGCATCTAACAAGATGATTTTCTTACAAGAGATATATGTTTTTATTCCACCTAGCTGAAAAGGCCTATTTGGAGCAAACAGAAAGACCTAAGTTGAAGGAAGTCTTCCTTGAAAAACTCTCTCAATTCTCACTTAGCCACAATGCACTAGATGCTCATGCTTCTCACACAGATGGTTTTCTTTCCAGTAATACAAATGTTTCTTCAACTTAGCTGAATAAGTCTACTTTGAGCAAACAGAGCCTATCTCCATCTTGAAACACCTAAGTTGCAGAAAGTATTCTTTTCAAAAGCTAACTCAATTCTCACAGGGAAACAATGCACTAGATGCTCCTGCTTCTAACATAGATGGCTTTCTTTATGGAGATACATGTTTATCTTCAACCTTGCTGAGTATGCCTGTTTGAACTAAGCATAGCTTACCTCCACCTTGAAACACCCAAGTTGCAGGAAGTATTCCTTGGAAAACTAACTCAATACTCACTGGGCAACAATGAGCTAGATGCTCCTGCTTCTAACACAGATGGTTGTCTTTGGAGATATACATTTGTTTCTTTACCTTAGCCGAATAGACATATTTGGAGCAAACAGAGGCTGTCTTCACCTTGTGACACCTAAGTTGCAGGAATAGTTCCTTTCAAAAGCTAACTAGAATTCTCACTTGGAAACAATGTTCTAGATGCCAAAGCTTTTAACACAGATTGTTCTCCTTGGAGAGACAAATGTGCTTCTTCAACTTAGATGAATAGGCCTATTTGGAACAAATGACCCTTTCTCCACCTGAAAAACTATGATTGTTCTGGAAGTATTTCTTTCAAAACCTAACTCACTTCTCAATCAGCAACAATTTGCTAGATGTCGTGCATCTAACATAGATGGATTTGGTTTGAGAGATATATGTGTTCCTTCAAATTAGCTGAATAGACATATTTTTAGCAAACAGAGCCAAATCTCCAAATTGAAACACCTAAGTTGCAGGAAGTATTCCTTGAAAAACTAACTCAATTGTCACTGGGCAACCAAGCCCTAACATGCCCCTGCTTCTAACACAGATGGTTTTCTTTCAAGAGACATGTGTTCCTTCAACTTAGCTGAATAGGCTTATCTGGATTAAACAGAGGCAATCTTCACCTTGTAACACCTAAGGTGCAGAAGCATTTCGTTCAAAAACTACCTCATTCTCACATTGAAACAATGTTCTATATGTCAATGCTTGTACAACACATGGTTGTCTTTGGAGAGATACATGTGTTTCTTCAACACAACTGAATAGGCCTATTTGGAACAAAATGAGCCTTTCTCCACCTTGAAACACAAAGGTCGCAGGAAGGATTCCTTGAAAAACTAACTCAATTCTCACTGGACAACAATGCGCTAGGTGCTCTTCCTTGTAACATAGATGGTTATCTTTCGAGAGAAACTTGTGCTCCTTCAACTTAGCTGAATAGGCCCATCTGCATCAAACAGAGCCTATCTCCACTTTGAAAACTATGATTTGAGGGAATATTCCCTTGAAAAACTAACTCAATTCTCAGTAATAAACTAGGTGCTTGCTATTCCTGCTTCTGACACAGATGGTTTTATGCCGAGAGATACAGATGTTTCTTCAGTTAGGTGAATATGCCTATTTGAAACAAAATGAGCATTTCTCCAACTTGAAAGCTGTGATTTTTCTGGCAGTATTTCTTTCAAAAACTAACTGAATTCACACTGGGCAACAATGTCCTAGATGCTCCTGCTTCTAACACAGACAGTTTTGTTTGGAGAGATACATGTGTTCCTTCCAAGAAGCAGAACAGGCCTATCTGGAGGAACAGAGCCTATCTCCGCCTTGATCCACCCAATTTGCAGGAATTATTCCTTGAAAAGCTATCTAAGTTCCCACTGGACAACAATGCGGTAGATGCTCCTGCTTCTTACACAGATGGGTTTCATTCGAGAGATACATGTGTTCCTTCAACTTAGCAGAATAGTCCTATCTGGAGCAAAGAGAGGCTATCTTCACCTGGAAATATATGATTTGCAGGAAGTATTACTTGCAAAAAACTAACTCAATTCTCACAGGGAAACAATGTGCTAGATACGCCTGCTTCTAACACAGACAGTTTTCGTTTTAGCAATACATGTGTTTTCTCAATATAGCTGAATAAGCCTACTTGGAGCAAGCAGAGCCTATCTCCACCTTGAAACACCTAAGTCGCAGGAAGTAGTCCCTGAAAAACTAACTCAATTCTCACTGGACAACAGTGTACTAAATGCTCCTGCATCTAATTCAGATGGTTTTTTCAAGAAATACATGTGCTCCTTCAACTTATCTGAAAAGCCTCTCTGGAGAAAACAGAGACTATCTCCTTCTTGAAAACTATTATTGGCAGGAAGGATTCCTTTAATAGGTGACTCAGTTCTCCCAGCGAAACGATGCACTAGGTGCTCCTGCTTTTAAAACAAATGGTTTTCTTTTGGGTGATACCCTGTTTCTTCAACTTAGTTGAATAGGCCTATTTGATGTAAACAGAGCCTATCTGCACCTTCAAACACCTAACATGCAAGAAGTATCCTTTGAAAAACTAACTCAGTTCTCACTGGCCAAAAATGTGCTAGATGCCCAAGTTTCTAACAAAGATGGTTTTCTTTTGAGAGATATATATGTTCCTCCTACTTCTCTGAATAGTCCTATCTGGGGCAAACTGAGCCTACCTGCACCTTGAAACACCTAGGTGGAAGAATGTATTCCTTTCCAAACCTAAATTGATTCTCACAGGGAAACGTGCTAGATGCAACAGCCTCTAACATAGATGATTTTCTTCTGAGAGATACATGTGTTTCTTCAAGTCACATGAGTAGGCCTATTTGGAGAAATCAGAGCCTATCTCCACCTTGAAAACTCCAATTGGAGGAAGTATTCCTTTCAAACACTAACTCAATTCTCACAGGGAAACAATGTGCAAGATGGTCCTGCTTCTAACATATATGGGTTTCTTTTGAGAGATACATTTCTTTCTTCAAGTCCGCTGAATACACCTATTTAGAGCCAACAGACCTTCTCCACCTTGAAACACCTAGGTTGCAGAAAGTATTCTTTCAAAAACTAAGTCAATTCTCACAGGGAAACAATGCAGTAGTTGTTCCTGCTTCTAACATGGATGATTTTCTTTATAGAGGTACATGTGTTTTCTCAACTCAGATGAGTAGGCCCATCTGGGACAAAATGAGCCTTTCTCCACCGTGAAAACTATTATTTGCAGGAAGTATTCGTTTCAAGAGCTAACTCAATTCTTACAGGGAAATATAGTGCTATATGCTGCAGCATCTAACATAGATGGTTTTCTTTTGAGGGATATAATGTTTCTTCAACACAGCACAATGAGTGTATTTGGAGAAAACTGAGCCTATTTACACCAAGAAAACTATGAATTGCTGGTAGTATTCCTTTCAAAAACTAACTGAAATCTCCCATGGAAACAGTGTGCTAGGTATATGCAGCTTCAAACACAGATTTTTCTCTTTTTAGAGATACATATTTTTCTTCAACTCAACTCAATATCTCTACCTGGAATACCTAAGTTTCAGGCTGTATTCCTTACAAAAACTAACTCAGTTCTCACAGGGAAACAATATGCTAGATGCTCCTGCTTCTAACACAGATGGGTTCCTTTTGAACGATATATGTGTTTCTTCAACTTGGTTGCATAGACCTTTTTGGACCAAAATGAGCCTTTCTCCACCTTGAAAACTCTGAATTGCTAAATGATTACTTTCTAAAACTAACTCAACTCTCTATGGAAAACAATATGCTACGTGCTGCAACGTCTAACGTAGATGCTTTTCTTTGGAGAGATACAAGTGTTCTACCAAGCTGAATAGGCCTATTTGAAGCAAACAGAGCTTATCTCCACCTTGAAACACCTAAGTTGCAGGAAGCATTCCTTTCAAAAACTAAATAAATTCTCACTGGGCAACAATGAGAATTGTAGATGTTCCTGCTTCTAACACAGGTGGTTTTCTTTTGAGAAATACATGTGTTCCTTCAACTTAACCGAATAGGGCTATGTGGAGTAAACCGAGCCTATCTCCACCTTGTTAAACCTACTTTGCTGGATGTATTCTTTGAAAAACTAACTGAATTCTCAATGGGCAACAATGCGCCAGATGCTCCTGATTCTAACAAAATGCTTTTCTTTCAAGAGAAACATGTGTTCCTTCAACTTAGCTGAATATGCCTATCTGTAGCAAACAGAGGCTATCCTCACTTTGTAACACCTAAGTTGCAGGACATATTCCTTTCAAAAAGCTAACTCGATTCTCACCAGGAAAAAATGTGCTAGATGCGGAACCCTGCAACATAGATAGTTTTTTCTAGAGAGATATATGTGTTTCTTTAACTCAGCTGAATCGGCCATTTTGAAATTAATGAGCCTTTTTTCACCTTGGAAACTATGATTTATAGGAAGTTTTCTTTTCAAAAACTAACTGAAGCTCACAGGAAAACAATGTGCTGGATGCTCATGCATCTAACAAGATGATTTTCTTACAAGAGATATATGTTTTTATTCCACCTAGCTGAAAAGGCCTATTTGGAGCAAACAGAGCCGATCTCCAACTTGAAAGACCTAAGTTGCAGGAAGTCTTCCTTGAAAAACTCTCTCAATTCTCACTTAGCCACAATGCACTAGATGCTCATGCTTCTCACACAGATGGTTTTCTTTCCAGTAATACAAATGTTTCTTCAACTTAGCTGAATAAGTCTACTTTGAGCAAACAGAGCCTATCTCCATCTTGAAACACCTAAGTTGCAGAAAGTATTCTTTTCAAAAGCTAACTCAATTCTCACAGGGAAACAATGCACTAGATGCTCCTGCTTCTAACATAGATGGCTTTCTTTATGGAGATACATGTTTATCTTCAACCTTGCTGAGTATGCCTGTTTGAACTAAGCATAGCTTACCTCCACCTTGAAACACCCAAGTTGCAGGAAGTATTCCTTGGAAAACTAACTCAATACTCACTGGGCAACAATGAGCTAGATGCTCCTGCTTCCAACACAGATGGTTGTCTTTGGAGATATACATTTGTTTCTTTACCTTAGCTGAATAGACATATTTGGAGCAAACAGAGGCTGTCTTCACCTTGTGACACCTAAGTTGCAGGAATAGTTCCTTTCAAAAGCTAACTAGAATTCTCACTTGGAAACAATGTTCTAGATGCCAAAGCTTTTAACACAGATTGTTCTCCTTGGAGAGACAAATGTGCTTCTTCAACTTAGATGAATAGGCCTATTTGGAACAAATGACCCTTTCTCCACCTGAAAAACTATGATTGTTCTGGAAGTATTTCTTTCAAAACCTAACTCACTTCTCAATCAGCAACAATTTGCTAGATGTCGTGCATCTAACATAGATGGATTTGGTTCGAGAGATATATGTGTTCCTTCAAATTAGCTGAATAGACATATTTTTAGCAAACAGAGCCAAATCTCCAAATTGAAACACCTAAGTTGCAGGAAGTATTCCTTGAAAAACTAACTCAATTGTCACTGGGCAACCAAGCCCTAACATGCCCCTGCTTCTAACACAGATGGTTTTCTTTCAAGAGACATGTGTTCCTTCAACTTAGCTGAATAGGCTTATCTGGATTAAACAGAGGCAATCTTCACCTTGTAACACCTAAGGTGCAGAAGCATTTCGTTCAAAAACTACCTCATTCTCACATTGAAACAATGTTCTATATGTCAATGCTTGTACAACACATGGTTGTCTTTGGAGAGATACATGTGTTTCTTCAACACAACTGAATAGGCCTATTTGGAACAAAATGAGCCTTTCTCCACCTTGAAACACAAAGGTCGCAGGAAGGATTCCTTGAAAAACTAACTCAATTCTCACTGGACAACAATGCGCTAGGTGCTCTTCCTTGTAACATAGATGGTTATCTTTCGAGAGAAACTTGTGCTCCTTCAACTTAGCTGAATAGGCCCATCTGCATCAAACAGAGCCTATCTCCACTTTGAAAACTATGATTTGAGGGAATATTCCCTTGAAAAACTAACTCAATTCTCAGTTATAAACTAGGTGCTTGCTATTCCTGCTTCTGACACAGATGGTTTTATGCCGAGAGATACAGATGTTTCTTCAGTTAGGTGAATATGCCTATTTGAAACAAAATGAGCATTTCTCCAACTTGAAAGCTGTGATTTTTCTGGCAGTATTTCTTTCAAAAACTAACTGAATTCACACTGGGCAACAATGTCCTAGATGCTCCTGCTTCTAACACAGACAGTTTTGTTTGGAGAGATACATGTGTTCCTTCCAAGAAGCAGAACAGGCCTATCTGGAGGAACAGAGCCTATCTCCGCCTTGATCCACCCAATTTGCAGGAATTATTCCTTGAAAAGCTATCTAAGTTCCCACTGGACAACAATGCGGTAGATGCTCCTGCTTCTTACACAGATGGGTTTCATTCGAGAGATACATGTGTTCCTTCAACTTAGCAGAATAGTCCTATCTGGAGCAAAGAGAGGCTATCTTCACCTGGAAATATATGATTTGCAGGAAGTATTACTTGCAAAAAACTAACTCAATTCTCACAGGGAAACAATGTGCTAGATACGCCTGCTTCTAACACAGACAGTTTTCGTTTTAGCAATACATGTGTTTTCTCAATATAGCTGAATAAGCCTACTTGGAGCAAGCAGAGCCTATCTCCACCTTGAAACACCTAAGTCGCAGGAAGTAGTCCCTGAAAAACTAACTCAATTCTCACTGGACAACAGTGTACTAAATGCTCCTGCATCTAATTCAGATGGTTTTTTCAAGAAATACATGTGCTCCTTCAACTTATCTGAAAAGCCTCTCTGGAGAAAACAGAGACTATCTCCTTCTTGAAAACTATTATTGGCAGGAAGGATTCCTTTAATAGGTGACTCAGTTCTCCCAGCGAAACGATGCACTAGGTGCTCCTGCTTTTAAAACAAATGGTTTTCTTTTGGGTGATACCCTGTTTCTTCAACTTAGTTGAATAGGCCTATTTGATGTAAACAGAGCCTATCTGCACCTTCAAACACCTAACATGCAAGAAGTATCCTTTGAAAAACTAACTCAGTTCTCACTGGGCAAAAATGTGCTAGATGCCCAAGTTTCTAACAAAGATGGTTTTCTTTTGAGAGATATATATGTTCCTCCTACTTCTCTGAATAGTCCTATCTGGGGCAAACTGAGCCTACCTGCACCTTGAAACACCTAGGTGGAAGAATGTATTCCTTTCCAAACCTAAATTGATTCTCACAGGGAAACGTGCTAGATGCAACAGCCTCTAACATAGATGATTTTCTTCTGAGAGATACATGTGTTTCTTCAAGTCACATGAGTAGGCCTATTTGGAGAAATCAGAGCCTATCTCCACCTTGAAAACTCCAATTGGAGGAAGTATTCCTTTCAAACACTAACTCAATTCTCACAGGGAAACAATGTGCAAGATGGTCCTGCTTCTAACATATATGGGTTTCTTTTGAGAGATACATTTCTTTCTTCAAGTCCGCTGAATACACCTATTTAGAGCCAACAGACCTTCTCCACCTTGAAACACCTAGGTTGCAGAAAGTATTCTTTCAAAAACTAAGTCAATTCTCACAGGGAAACAATGCAGTAGTTGTTCCTGCTTCTAACATGGATGATTTTCTTTATAGAGGTACATGTGTTTTCTCAACTCAGATGAGTAGGCCCATCTGGGACAAAATGAGCCTTTCTCCACCGTGAAAACTATTATTTGCAGGAAGTATTCGTTTCAAGAGCTAACTCAATTCTTACAGGGAAATATAGTGCTATATGCTGCAGCATCTAACATAGATGGTTTTCTTTTGAGGGATATAATGTTTCTTCAACACAGCACAATGAGTGTATTTGGAGAAAACTGAGCCTATTTACACCAAGAAAACTATGAATTGCTGGTAGTATTCCTTTCAAAAACTAACTGAAATCTCCCATGGAAACAGTGTGCTAGGTATATGCAGCTTCAAACACAGATTTTTCTCTTTTTAGAGATACATATTTTTCTTCAACTCAACTCAATATCTCTACCTGGAATACCTAAGTTACAGGCTGTATTCCTTACAAAAACTAACTCAGTTGTCACAGGGAAACAATATGCTAGATGCTCCTGCTTCTAACACAGATGGGTTCCTTTTGAACGATATATGTGTTTCTTCAACTTGGTTGCATAGACCTTTTTGGACCAAAATGAGCCTTTCTCCACCTTGAAAACTCTGAATTGCTAAATGATTACTTTCTAAAACTAACTCAACTCTCTATGGAAAACAATATGCTACGTGCTGCAACGTCTAACGTAGATGCTTTTCTTTGGAGAGATACAAGTGTTCTACCAAGCTGAATAGGCCTATTTGAAGCAAACAGAGCTTATCTCCACCTTGAAACACCTAAGTTGCAGGAAGCATTCCTTTCAAAAACTAAATAAATTCTCACTGGGCAACAATGAACTAGATGTTCCTGCTTCTAACACAGGTGGTTTTCTTTTGAGAAATACATGTGTTCCTTCAACTTAACCGAATAGGGCTATGTGGAGTAAACCGAGCCTATCTCCACCTTGTTAAACCTACTTTGCTGGATGTATTCTTTGAAAAACTAACTGAATTCTCAATGGGCAACAATGCGCCAGATGCTCCTGATTCTAACAAAATGCTTTTCTTTCAAGAGAAACATGTGTTCCTTCAACTTAGCTGAATATGCCTATCTGTAGCAAACAGAGGCTATCCTCACTTTGTAACACCTAAGTTGCAGGACATATTCCTTTCAAAAAGCTAACTCGATTCTCACCAGGAAAAAATGTGCTAGATGCGGAACCCTGCAACATAGATAGTTTTTTCTAGAGAGATATATGTGTTTCTTTAACTCAGCTGAATTGGCCATTTTGAAATTAATGAGCCTTTTTTCACCTTGGAAACTATCATTTATAGGAAGTTTTCTTTTCAAAAACTAACTGAAGCTCACAGGAAAACAATGTGCTGGATGCTCATGCATCTAACAAGATGATTTTCTTACAAGAGATATATGTTTTTATTCCACCTAGCTGAAAAGGCCTATTTGGAGCAAACAGAGCCTATCTCCAACTTGAAAGACCTAAGTTGCAGGAAGTCTTCCTTGAAAAACTCTCTCAATTCTCACTTAGCCACAATGCACTAGATGCTCATGCTTCTCACACAGATGGTTTTCTTTCCAGTAATACAAATGTTTCTTCAACTTAGCTGAATAAGTCTACTTTGAGCAAACAGAGCCTATCTCCATCTTGAAACACCTAAGTTGCAGAAAGTATTCTTTTCAAAAGCTAACTCAATTCTCACAGGGAAACAATGCACTAGATGCTCCTGCTTCTAACATAGATGGCTTTCTTTATGGAGATACATGTTTATCTTCAACCTTGCTGAGTATGCCTGTTTGAACTAAGCATAGCTTACCTCCACCTTGAAACACCCAAGTTGCAGGAAGTATTCCTTGGAAAACTAACTCAATACTCACTGGGCAACAATGAGCTAGATGCTCCTGCTTCTAACACAGATGGTTGTCTTTGGAGATATACATTTGTTTCTTTACCTTAGCTGAATAGACATATTTGGAGCAAACAGAGGCTGTCTTCACCTTGTGACACCTAAGTTGCAGGAATAGTTCCTTTCAAAAGCTAACTAGAATTCTCACTTGGAAACAATGTTCTAGATGCCAAAGCTTTTAACACAGATTGTTCTCCTTGGAGAGACAAATGTGCTTCTTCAACTTAGATGAATAGGCCTATTTGGAACAAATGACCCTTTCTCCACCTGAAAAACTATGATTGTTCTGGAAGTATTTCTTTCAAAACCTAACTCACTTCTCAATCAGCAACAATTTGCTAGATGTCGTGCATCTAACATAGATGGATTTGGTTCGAGAGATATATGTGTTCCTTCAAATTAGCTGAATAGACATATTTTTAGCAAACAGAGCCAAATCTCCAAATTGAAACACCTAAGTTGCAGGAAGTATTCCTTGAAAAACTAACTCAATTGTCACTGGGCAACCAAGCCCTAACATGCCCCTGCTTCTAACACAGATGGTTTTCTTTCAAGAGACATGTGTTCCTTCAACTTAGCTGAATAGGCTTATCTGGATTAAACAGAGGCAATCTTCACCTTGTAACACCTAAGGTGCAGAAGCATTTCGTTCAAAAACTACCTCATTCTCACATTGAAACAATGTTCTATATGTCAATGCTTGTACAACACATGGTTGTCTTTGGAGAGATACATGTGTTTCTTCAACACAACTGAATAGGCCTATTTGGAACAAAATGAGCCTTTCTCCACCTTGAAACACAAAGGTCGCAGGAAGGATTCCTTGAAAAACTAACTCAATTCTCACTGGACAACAATGCGCTAGGTGCTCTTCCTTGTTACATCGATGGTTATCTTTCGAGAGAAACTTGTGCTCCTTCAACTTAGCTGAATAGGCCCATCTGCATCAAACAGAGCCTATCTCCACTTTGAAAACTATGATTTGAGGGAATATTCCCTTGAAAAACTAACTCAATTCTCAGTAATAAACTAGGTGCTTGCTATTCCTGCTTCTGACACAGATGGTTTTATGCCGAGAGATACAGATGTTTCTTCAGTTAGGTGAATAGGCCTATTTGAAACAAAATGAGCATTTCTCCAACTTGAAAGCTGTGATTTTTCTGGCAGTATTTCTTTCAAAAACTAACTGAATTCACACTGGGCAACAATGTCCTAGATGCTCCTGCTTCTAACACAGACAGTTTTGTTTGGAGAGATACATGTGTTCCTTCCAAGAAGCAGAACAGGCCTATCTGGAGGAACAGAGCCTATCTCCGCCTTGATCCACCCAATTTGCAGGAATTATTCCTTGAAAAGCTATCTAAGTTCCCACTGGACAACAATGCGGTAGATGCTCCTGCTTCTTACACAGATGGGTTTCATTCGAGAGATACATGTGTTCCTTCAACTTAGCAGAATAGTCCTATCTGGAGCAAAGAGAGGCTATCTTCACCTGGAAATATATGATTTGCAGGAAGTATTACTTGCAAAAAACTAACTCAATTCTCACAGGGAAACAATGTGCTAGATACGCCTGCTTCTAACACAGACAGTTTTCGTTTTAGCAATACATGTGTTTTCTCAATATAGCTGAATAAGCCTACTTGGAGCAAGCAGAGCCTATCTCCACCTTGAAACACCTAAGTCGCAGGAAGTAGTCCCTGAAAAACTAACTCAATTCTCACTGGACAACAGTGTACTAAATGCTCCTGCATCTAATTCAGATGGTTTTTTCAAGAAATACATGTGCTCCTTCAACTTATCTGAAAAGCCTCTCTGGAGAAAACAGAGACTATCTCCTTCTTGAAAACTATTATTGGCAGGAAGGATTCCTTTAATAGGTGACTCAGTTCTCCCAGCGAAACGATGCACTAGGTGCTCCTGCTTTTAAAACAAATGGTTTTCTTTTGGGTGATACCCTGTTTCTTCAACTTAGTTGAATAGGCCTATTTGATGTAAACAGAGCCTATCTGCACCTTCAAACACCTAACATGCAAGAAGTATCCTTTGAAAAACTAACTCAGTTCTCACTGGGCAAAAATGTGCTAGATGCCCAAGTTTCTAACAAAGATGGTTTTCTTTTGAGAGATATATATGTTCCTCCTACTTCTCTGAATAGTCCTATCTGGGGCAAACTGAGCCTACCTGCACCTTGAAACACCTAGGTGGAAGAATGTATTCCTTTCCAAACCTAAATTGATTCTCACAGGGAAACGTGCTAGATGCAACAGCCTCTAACATAGATGATTTTCTTCTGAGAGATACATGTGTTTCTTCAAGTCACATGAGTAGGCCTATTTGGAGAAATCAGAGCCTATCTCCACCTTGAAAACTCCAATTTTAGGAAGTATTCCTTTCAAACACTAACTCAATTCTCACAGGGAAACAACGTGCAAGATGGTCCTGCTTCTAACATATATGGGTTTCTTTTGAGAGATACATTTCTTTCTTCAAGTCTGCTGAATACACCTATTTAGAGCCAACAGACCTTCTCCACCTTGAAACACCTAGGTTGCAGAAAGTATTCTTTCAAAAACTAACTCAATTCTCACAGGGAAACAATGCAGTAGTTGTTCCTGCTTCTAACATGGATGATTTTCTTTATAGAGGTACATGTGTTTTCTCAACTCAGATGAGTAGGCCCATCTGGGACAAAATGAGCCTTTCTCCACCGTGAAAACTATTATTTGCAGGAAGTATTCGTTTCAAGAGCTAACTCAATTCTTACAGGGAAATATAGTGCTATATGCTGCAGCATCTAACATAGATGGTTTTCTTTTGAGGGATATAATGTTTCTTCAACACAGCACAATGAGTGTATTTGGAGAAAACTGAGCCTATTTACACCAAGAAAACTATGAATTGCTGGTAGTATTCCTTTCAAAAACTAACTGAAATCTCCCATGGAAACAGTGTGCTAGGTATATGCAGCTTCAAACACAGATTTTTCTCTTTTTAGAGATACATATTTTTCTTCAACTCAACTCAATATCTCTACCTGGAATACCTAAGTTACAGGCTGTATTCCTTACAAAAACTAACTCAGTTGTCACAGGGAAACAATATGCTAGATGCTCCTGCTTCTAACACAGATGGGTTCCTTTTGAACGATATATGTGTTTCTTCAACTTGGTTGCATAGACCTTTTTGGACCAAAATGAGCCTTTCTCCACCTTGAAAACTCTGAATTGCTAAATGATTACTTTCTAAAACTAACTCAACTCTCTATGGAAAACAATATGCTACGTGCTGCAACGTCTAACGTAGATGCTTTTCTTTGGAGAGATACAAGTGTTCTACCAAGCTGAATAGGCCTATTTGAAGCAAACAGAGCTTATCTCCACCTTGAAACACCTAAGTTGCAGGAAGCATTCCTTTCAAAAACTAAATAAATTCTCACTGGGCAACAATGAACTAGATGTTCCTGCTTCTAACACAGGTGGTTTTCTTTTGAGAAATACATGTGTTCCTTCAACTTAACCGAATAGGGCTATGTGGAGTAAACCGAGCCTATCTCCACCTTGTTAAACCTACTTTGCTGGATGTATTCTTTGAAAAACTAACTGAATTCTCAATGGGCAACAATGCGCCAGATGCTCCTGATTCTAACAAAATGCTTTTCTTTCAAGAGAAACATGTGTTCCTTCAACTTAGCTGAATATGCCTATCTGTAGCAAACAGAGGCTATCCTCACTTTGTAACACCTAAGTTGCAGGACATATTCCTTTCAAAAAGCTAACTCGATTCTCACCAGGAAAAAATGTGCTAGATGTGGAACCCTGCAACATAGATAGTTTTTTCTAGAGAGATATATGTGTTTCTTTAACTCAGCTGAATCGGCCATTTTGAAATTAATGAGCCTTTTTTCACCTTGGAAACTATGATTTATAGGAAGTTTTCTTTTCAAAAACTAACTGAAGCTCACAGGAAAACAATGTGCTGGATGCTCATGCATCTAACAAGATGATTTTCTTACAAGAGATATATGTTTTTATTCCACCTAGCTGAAAAGGCCTATTTGGAGCAAACAGAAAGACCTAAGTTGCAGGAAGTCTTCCTTGAAAAACTCTCTCAATTCTCACTTAGCCACAATGCACTAGATGCTCATGCTTCTCACACAGATGGTTTTCTTTCCAGTAATACAAATGTTTCTTCAACTTAGCTGAATAAGTCTACTTTGAGCAAACAGAGCCTATCTCCATCTTGAAACACCTAAGTTGCAGAAAGTATTCTTTTCAAAAGCTAACTCAATTCTCACAGGGAAACAATGCACTAGATGCTCCTGCTTCTAACATAGATGGCTTTCTTTATGGAGATACATGTTTATCTTCAACCTTGCTGAGTATGCCTGTTTGAACTAAGCATAGCTTACCTCCACCTTGAAACACCCAAGTTGCAGGAAGTATTCCTTGGAAAACTAACTCAATACTCACTGGGCAACAATGAGCTAGATGCTCCTGCTTCTAACACAGATGGTTGTCTTTGGAGATATACATTTGTTTCTTTACCTTAGCTGAATAGACATATTTGGAGCAAACAGAGGCTGTCTTCACCTTGTGACACCTAAGTTGCAGGAATAGTTCCTTTCAAAAGCTAACTAGAATTCTCACTTGGAAACAATGTTCTAGATGCCAAAGCTTTTAACACAGATTGTTCTCTTTGGAGAGACAAATGTGCTTCTTCAACTTAGATGAATAGGCCTATTTGGAACAAATGACCCTTTCTCCACCTGAAAAACTATGATTGTTCTGGAAGTATTTCTTTCAAAACCTAACTCACTTCTCAATCAGCAACAATTTGCTAGATGTCGTGCATCTAACATAGATGGATTTGGTTCGAGAGATATATGTGTTCCTTCAAATTAGCTGAATAGACATATTTTTAGCAAACAGAGCCAAATCTCCAAATTGAAACACCTAAGTTGCAGGAAGTATTCCTTGAAAAACTAACTCAATTGTCACTGGGCAACCAAGCCCTAACATGCCCCTGCTTCTAACACAGATGGTTTTCTTTCAAGAGACATGTGTTCCTTCAACTTAGCTGAATAGGCTTATCTGGATTAAACAGAGGCAATCTTCACCTTGTAACACCTAAGGTGCAGAAGCATTTCGTTCAAAAACTACCTCATTCTCACATTGAAACAATGTTCTATATGTCAATGCTTGTACAACACATGGTTGTCTTTGGAGAGATACATGTGTTTCTTCAACACAACTGAATAGGCCTATTTGGAACAAAATGAGCCTTTCTCCACCTTGAAACACAAAGGTCGCAGGAAGGATTCCTTGAAAAACTAACTCAATTCTCACTGGACAACAATGCGCTAGGTGCTCTTCCTTGTAACATAGATGGTTATCTTTCGAGAGAAACTTGTGCTCCTTCAACTTAGCTGAATAGGCCCATCTGCATCAAACAGAGCCTATCTCCACTTTGAAAACTATGATTTGAGGGAATATTCCCTTGAAAAACTAACTCAATTCTCAGTAATAAACTAGGTGCTTGCTATTCCTGCTTCTGACACAGATGGTTTTATGCCGAGAGATACAGATGTTTCTTCAGTTAGGTGAATAGGCCTATTTGAAACAAAATGAGCATTTCTCCAACTTGAAAGCTGTGATTTTTCTGGCAGTATTTCTTTCAAAAACTAACTGAATTCACACTGGGCAACAATGTCCTAGATGCTCCTGCTTCTAACACAGACAGTTTTGTTTGGAGAGATACATGTGTTCCTTCCAAGAAGCAGAACAGGCCTATCTGGAGGAACAGAGCCTATCTCCGCCTTGATCCACCCAATTTGCAGGAATTATTCCTTGAAAAGCTATCTAAGTTCCCACTGGACAACAATGCGGTAGATGCTCCTGCTTCTTACACAGATGGGTTTCTTTCGAGAGATACATGTGTTCCTTCAACTTAGCAGAATAGTCCTATCTGGAGCAAAGAGAGGCTATCTTCACCTGGAAATATATGATTTGCAGGAAGTATTACTTGCAAAAAACTAACTCAATTCTCACAGGGAAACAATGTGCTAGATACGCCTGCTTCTAACACAGACAGTTTTCGTTTTAGCAATACATGTGTTTTCTCAATATAGCTGAATAAGCCTACTTGGAGCAAGCAGAGCCTATCTCCACCTTGAAACACCTAAGTCGCAGGAAGTAGTCCCTGAAAAACTAACTCAATTCTCACTGGACAACAGTGTACTAAATGCTCCTGCATCTAATTCAGATGGTTTTTTCAAGAAATACATGTGCTCCTTCAACTTATCTGAAAAGCCTCTCTGGAGAAAACAGAGACTATCTCCTTCTTGAAAACTATTATTGGCAGGAAGGATTCCTTTAATAGGTGACTCAGTTCTCCCAGCGAAACGATGCACTAGGTGCTCCTGCTTTTAAAACAAATGGTTTTCTTTTGGGTGATACCCTGTTTCTTCAACTTAGTTGAATAGGCCTATTTGATGTAAACAGAGCCTATCTGCACCTTCAAACACCTAACATGCAAGAAGTATCCTTTGAAAAACTAACTCAGTTCTCACTGGGCAAAAATGTGCTAGATGCCCAAGTTTCTAACAAAGATGGTTTTCTTTTGAGAGATATATATGTTCCTCCTACTTCTCTGAATAGTCCTATCTGGGGCAAACTGAGCCTACCTGCACCTTGAAACACCTAGGTGGAAGAATGTATTCCTTTCCAAACCTAAATTGATTCTCACAGGGAAACGTGCTAGATGCAACAGCCTCTAACATAGATGATTTTCTTCTGAGAGATACATGTGTTTCTTCAAGTCACATGAGTAGGCCTATTTGGAGAAATCAGAGCCTATCTCCACCTTGAAAACTCCAATTGGAGGAAGTATTCCTTTCAAACACTAACTCAATTCTCACAAGGAAACAATGTGCAAGATGGTCCTGCTTCTAACATATATGGGTTTCTTTTGAGAGATACATTTCTTTCTTCAAGTCCGCTGAATACACCTATTTAGAGCCAACAGACCTTCTCCACCTTGAAACACCTAGGTTGCAGAAAGTATTCTTTCAAAAACTAAGTCAATTCTCACAGGGAAACAATGCAGTAGTTGTTCCTGCTTCTAACATGGATGATTTTCTTTATAGAGGTACATGTGTTTTCTCAACTCAGATGAGTAGGCCCATCTGGGACAAAATGAGCCTTTCTCCACCGTGAAAACTATTATTTGCAGGAAGTATTCGTTTCAAGAGCTAACTCAATTCTTACAGGGAAATATAGTGCTATATGCTGCAGCATCTAACATAGATGGTTTTCTTTTGAGGGATATAATGTTTCTTCAACACAGCACAATGAGTGTATTTGGAGAAAACTGAGCCTATTTACACCAAGAAAACTATGAATTGCTGGTAGTATTCCTTTCAAAAACTAACTGAAATCTCCCATGGAAACAGTGTGCTAGGTATATGCAGCTTCAAACACAGATTTTTCTCTTTTTAGAGATACATATTTTTCTTCAACTCAACTCAATATCTCTACCTGGAATACCTAAGTTACAGGCTGTATTCCTTACAAAAACTAACTCAGTTGTCACAGGGAAACAATATGCTAGATGCTCCTGCTTCTAACACAGATGGGTTCCTTTTGAACGATATATGTGTTTCTTCAACTTGGTTGCATAGACCTTTTTGGACCAAAATGAGCCTTTCTCCACCTTGAAAACTCTGAATTGCTAAATGATTACTTTCTAAAACTAACTCAACTCTCTATGGAAAACAATATGCTACGTGCTGCAACGTCTAACGTAGATGCTTTTCTTTGGAGAGATACAAGTGTTCTACCAAGCTGAATAGGCCTATTTGAAGCAAACAGAGCTTATCTCCACCTTGAAACACCTAAGTTGCAGGAAGCATTCCTTTCAAAAACTAAATAAATTCTCACTGGGCAACAATGAACTAGATGTTCCTGCTTCTAACACAGGTGGTTTTCTTTTGAGAAATACATGTGTTCCTTCAACTTAACCGAATAGGGCTATGTGGAGTAAACCGAGCCTATCTCCACCTTGTTAAACCTACTTTGCTGGATGTATTCTTTGAAAAACTAACTGAATTCTCAATGGGCAACAATGCGCCAGATGCTCCTGATTCTAACAAAATGCTTTTCTTTCAAGAGAAACATGTGTTCCTTCAACTTAGCTGAATATGCCTATCTGTAGCAAACAGAGGCTATCCTCACTTTGTAACACCTAAGTTGCAGGACATATTCCTTTCAAAAAGCTAACTCGATTCTCACCAGGAAAAAATGTGCTAGATGCGGAACCCTGCAACATAGATAGTTTTTTCTAGAGAGATATATGTGTTTCTTTAACTCAGCTGAATCGGCCATTTTGAAATTAATGAGCCTTTTTTCACCTTGGAAACTATGATTTATAGGAAGTTTTCTTTTCAAAAACTAACTGAAGCTCACAGGAAAACAATGTGCTGGATGCTCATGCATCTAACAAGATGATTTTCTTACAAGAGATATATGTTTTTATTCCACCTAGCTGAAAAGGCCTATTTGGAGCAAACAGAGCCTATCTCCACCTTGAAAGACCTAAGTTGCAGGAAGTCTTCCTTGAAAAACTCTCTCAATTCTCACTTAGCCACAATGCACTAAATGCTCATGCTTCTCACACAGATGGTTTTCTTTCCAGTAATACAAATGTTTCTTCAACTTAGCTGAATAAGTCTACTTTGAGCAAACAGAGCCTATCTCCATCTTGAAACACCTAAGTTGCAGAAAGTATTCTTTTCAAAAGCTAACTCAATTCTCACAGGGAAACAATGCACTAGATGCTCCTGCTTCTAACATAGATGGCTTTCTTTATGGAGATACATGTTTATCTTCAACCTTGCTGAGTATGCCTGTTTGAACTAAGCATAGCTTACCTCCACCTTGAAACACCCAAGTTGCAGGAAGTATTCCTTGGAAAACTAACTCAATACTCACTGGGCAACAATGAGCTAGATGCTCCTGCTTCTAACACAGATGGTTGTCTTTGGAGATATACATTTGTTTCTTTACCTTAGCTGAATAGACATATTTGGAGCAAACAGAGGCTGTCTTCACCTTGTGACACCTAAGTTGCAGGCATAGTTCCTTTCAAAAGCTAACTAGAATTCTCACTTGGAAACAATGTTCTAGATGCCAAAGCTTTTAACACAGATTGTTCTCTTTGGAGAGACAAATGTGCTTCTTCAACTTAGATGAATAGGCCTATTTGGAACAAATGACCCTTTCTCCACCTGAAAAACTATGATTGTTCTGGAAGTATTTCTTTCAAAACCTAACTCACTTCTCAATCAGCAACAATTTGCTAGATGTCGTGCATCTAACATAGATGGATTTGGTTCGAGAGATATATGTGTTCCTTCAAATTAGCTGAATAGACATATTTTTAGCAAACAGAGCCAAATCTCCACCTTGAAACACCTAAGTTGCAGGAAGTATTCCTTGAAAAACTAACTCAATTGTCACTGGGCAACCAAGCCCTAACATGCCCCTGCTTCTAACACAGATGGTTTTCTTTCAAGAGACATGTGTTCCTTCAACTTAGCTGAATAGGCTTATCTGGATTAAACAGAGGCAATCTTCACCTTGTAACACCTAAGGTGCAGAAGCATTTCGTTCAAAAACTACCTCATTCTCACATTGAAACAATGTTCTATATGTCAATGCTTGTACAACACATGGTTGTCTTTGGAGAGATACATGTGTTTCTTCAACACAACTGAATAGGCCTATTTGGAACAAAATGAGCCTTTCTCCACCTTGAAACACAAAGGTCGCAGGAAGGATTCCTTGAAAAACTAACTCAATTCTCACTGGACAACAATGCGCTAGGTGCTCTTCCTTGTAACATAGATGGTTATCTTTCGAGAGAAACTTGTGCTCCTTCAACTTAGCTGAATAGGCCCATCTGCATCAAACAGAGCCTATCTCCACTTTGAAAACTATGATTTGAGGGAATATTCCCTTGAAAAACTAACTCAATTCTCAGTAATAAACTAGGTGCTTGCTATTCCTGCTTCTGACACAGATGGTTTTATGCCGAGAGATACAGATGTTTCTTCAGTTAGGTGAATAGGCCTATTTGAAACAAAATGAGCATTTCTCCAACTTGAAAGCTGTGATTTTTCTGGCAGTATTTCTTTCAAAAACTAACTGAATTCACACTGGGCAACAATGTCCTAGATGCTCCTGCTTCTAACACAGACAGTTTTGTTTGGAGAGATACATGTGTTCCTTCCAAGAAGCAGAACAGGCCTATCTGGAGGAACAGAGCCTATCTCCGCCTTGATCCACCCAATTTGCAGGAATTATTCCTTGAAAAGCTATCTAAGTTCCCACTGGACAACAATGCGGTAGATGCTCCTGCTTCTTACACAGATGGGTTTCATTCGAGAGATACATGTGTTCCTTCAACTTAGCAGAATAGTCCTATCTGGAGCAAAGAGAGGCTATCTTCACCTGGAAATATATGATTTGCAGGAAGTATTACTTGCAAAAAACTAACTCAATTCTCACAGGGAAACAATGTGCTAGATACGCCTGCTTCTAACACAGACAGTTTTCGTTTTAGCAATACATGTGTTTTCTCAATATAGCTGAATAAGCCTACTTGGAGCAAGCAGAGCCTATCTCCACCTTGAAACACCTAAGTCGCAGGAAGTAGTCCCTGAAAAACTAACTCAATTCTCACTGGACAACAGTGTACTAAATGCTCCTGCATCTAATTCAGATGGTTTTTTCAAGAAATACATGTGCTCCTTCAACTTATCTGAAAAGCCTCTCTGGAGAAAACAGAGACTATCTCCTTCTTGAAAACTATTATTGGCAGGAAGGATTCCTTTAATAGGTGACTCAGTTCTCCCAGCGAAACGATGCACTAGGTGCTCCTGCTTTTAAAACAAATGGTTTTCTTTTGGGTGATACCCTGTTTCTTCAACTTAGTTGAATAGGCCTATTTGATGTAAACAGAGCCTATCTGCACCTTCAAACACCTAACATGCAAGAAGTATCCTTTGAAAAACTAACTCAGTTCTCACTGGGCAAAAATGTGCTAGATGCCCAAGTTTCTAACAAAGATGGTTTTCTTTTGAGAGATATATATGTTCCTCCTACTTCTCTGAATAGTCCTATCTGGGGCAAACTGAGCCTACCTGCACCTTGAAACACCTAGGTGGAAGAATGTATTCCTTTCCAAACCTAAATTGATTCTCACAGGGAAACGTGCTAGATGCAACAGCCTCTAACATAGATGATTTTCTTCTGAGAGATACATGTGTTTCTTCAAGTCACATGAGTAGGCCTATTTGGAGAAATCAGAGCCTATCTCCACCTTGAAAACTCCAATTGGAGGAAGTATTCCTTTCAAACACTAACTCAATTCTCACAAGGAAACAATGTGCAAGATGGTCCTGCTTCTAACATATATGGGTTTCTTTTGAGAGATACATTTCTTTCTTCAAGTCCGCTGAATACACCTATTTAGAGCCAACAGACCTTCTCCACCTTGAAACACCTAGGTTGCAGAAAGTATTCTTTCAAAAACTAAGTCAATTCTCACAGGGAAACAATGCAGTAGTTGTTCCTGCTTCTAACATGGATGATTTTCTTTATAGAGGTACATGTGTTTTCTCAACTCAGATGAGTAGGCCCATCTGGGACAAAATGAGCCTTTCTCCACCGTGAAAACTATTATTTGCAGGAAGTATTCGTTTCAAGAGCTAACTCAATTCTTACAGGGAAATATAGTGCTATATGCTGCAGCATCTAACATAGATGGTTTTCTTTTGAGGGATATAATGTTTCTTCAACACAGCACAATGAGTGTATTTGGAGAAAACTGAGCCTATTTACACCAAGAAAACTATGAATTGCTGGTAGTATTCCTTTCAAAAACTAACTGAAATCTCCCATGGAAACAGTGTGCTAGGTATATGCAGCTTCAAACACAGATTTTTCTCTTTTTAGAGATACATATTTTTCTTCAACTCAACTCAATATCTCTACCTGGAATACCTAAGTTACAGGCTGTATTCCTTACAAAAACTAACTCAGTTGTCACAGGGAAACAATATGCTAGATGCTCCTGCTTCTAACACAGATGGGTTCCTTTTGAACGATATATGTGTTTCTTCAACTTGGTTGCATAGACCTTTTTGGACCAAAATGAGCCTTTCTCCACCTTGAAAACTCTGAATTGCTAAATGATTACTTTCTAAAACTAACTCAACTCTCTATGGAAAACAATATGCTACGTGCTGCAACGTCTAACGTAGATGCTTTTCTTTGGAGAGATACAAGTGTTCTACCAAGCTGAATAGGCCTATTTGAAGCAAACAGAGCTTATCTCCACCTTGAAACACCTAAGTTGCAGGAAGCATTCCTTTCAAAAACTAAATAAATTCTCACTGGGCAACAATGAACTAGATGTTCCTGCTTCTAACACAGGTGGTTTTCTTTTGAGAAATACATGTGTTCCTTCAACTTAACCGAATAGGGCTATGTGGAGTAAACCGAGCCTATCTCCACCTTGTTAAACCTACTTTGCTGGATGTATTCTTTGAAAAACTAACTGAATTCTCAATGGGCAACAATGCGCCAGATGCTCCTGATTCTAACAAAATGCTTTTCTTTCAAGAGAAACATGTGTTCCTTCAACTTAGCTGAATATGCCTATCTGTAGCAAACAGAGGCTATCCTCACTTTGTAACACCTAAGTTGCAGGACATATTCCTTTCAAAAAGCTAACTCGATTCTCACCAGGAAAAAATGTGCTAGATGCGGAACCCTGCAACATAGATAGTTTTTTCTAGAGAGATATATGTGTTTCTTTAACTCAGCTGAATCGGCCATTTTGAAATTAATGAGCCTTTTTTCACCTTGGAAACTATGATTTATAGGAAGTTTTCTTTTCAAAAACTAACTGAAGCTCACAGGAAAACAATGTGCTGGATGCTCATGCATCTAACAAGATGATTTTCTTACAAGAGATATATGTTTTTATTCCACCTAGCTGAAAAGGCCTATTTGGAGCAAACAGAGCCTATCTCCACCTTGAAAGACCTAAGTTGCAGGAAGTCTTCCTTGAAAAACTCTCTCAATTCTCACTTAGCCACAATGCACTAAATGCTCATGCTTCTCACACAGATGGTTTTCTTTCCAGTAATACAAATGTTTCTTCAACTTAGCTGAATAAGTCTACTTTGAGCAAACAGAACCTATCTCCATCTTGAAACACCTAAGTTGCAGAAAGTATTCTTTTCAAAAGCTAACTCAATTCTCACAGGGAAACAATGCACTAGATGCTCCTGCTTCTAACATAGATGGCTTTCTTTATGGAGATACATGTTTATCTTCAACCTTGCTGAGTATGCCTGTTTGAACTAAGCATAGCTTACCTCCACCTTGAAACACCCAAGTTGCAGGAAGTATTCCTTGGAAAACTAACTCAATACTCACTGGGCAACAATGAGCTAGATGCTCCTGCTTCTAACACAGATGGTTGTCTTTGGAGATATACATTTGTTTCTTTACCTTAGCTGAATAGACATATTTGGAGCAAACAGAGGCTGTCTTCACCTTGTGACACCTAAGTTGCAGGCATAGTTCCTTTCAAAAGCTAACTAGAATTCTCACTTGGAAACAATGTTCTAGATGCCAAAGCTTTTAACACAGATTGTTCTCTTTGGAGAGACAAATGTGCTTCTTCAACTTAGATGAATAGGCCTATTTGGAACAAATGACCCTTTCTCCACCTGAAAAACTATGATTGTTCTGGAAGTATTTCTTTCAAAACCTAACTCACTTCTCAATCAGCAACAATTTGCTAGATGTCGTGCATCTAACATAGATGGATTTGGTTCGAGAGATATATGTGTTCCTTCAAATTAGCTGAATAGACATATTTTTAGCAAACAGAGCCAAATCTCCACCTTGAAACACCTAAGTTGCAGGAAGTATTCCTTGAAAAACTAACTCAATTGTCACTGGGCAACCAAGCCCTAACATGCCCCTGCTTCTAACACAGATGGTTTTCTTTCAAGAGACATGTGTTCCTTCAACTTAGCTGAATAGGCTTATCTGGATTAAACAGAGGCAATCTTCACCTTGTAACACCTAAGGTGCAGAAGCATTTCGTTCAAAAACTACCTCATTCTCACATTGAAACAATGTTCTATATGTCAATGCTTGTACAACACATGGTTGTCTTTGGAGAGATACATGTGTTTCTTCAACACAACTGAATAGGCCTATTTGGAACAAAATGAGCCTTTCTCCACCTTGAAACACAAAGGTCGCAGGAAGGATTCCTTGAAAAACTAACTCAATTCTCACTGGACAACAATGCGCTAGGTGCTCTTCCTTGTAACATAGATGGTTATCTTTCGAGAGAAACTTGTGCTCCTTCAACTTAGCTGAATAGGCCCATCTGCATCAAACAGAGCCTATCTCCACTTTGAAAACTATGATTTGAGGGAATATTCCCTTGAAAAACTAACTCAATTCTCAGTAATAAACTAGGTGCTTGCTATTCCTGCTTCTGACACAGATGGTTTTATGCCGAGAGATACAGATGTTTCTTCAGTTAGGTGAATAGGCCTATTTGAAACAAAATGAGCATTTCTCCAACTTGAAAGCTGTGATTTTTCTGGCAGTATTTCTTTCAAAAACTAACTGAATTCACACTGGGCAACAATGTCCTAGATGCTCCTGCTTCTAACACAGACAGTTTTGTTTGGAGAGATACATGTGTTCCTTCCAAGAAGCAGAACAGGCCTATCTGGAGGAACAGAGCCTATCTCCGCCTTGATCCACCCAATTTGCAGGAATTATTCCTTGAAAAGCTATCTAAGTTCCCACTGGACAACAATGCGGTAGATGCTCCTGCTTCTTACACAGATGGGTTTCATTCGAGAGATACATGTGTTCCTTCAACTTAGCAGAATAGTCCTATCTGGAGCAAAGAGAGGCTATCTTCACCTGGAAATATATGATTTGCAGGAAGTATTACTTGCAAAAAACTAACTCAATTCTCACAGGAAAACAATGTGCTAGATACGCCTGCTTCTAACACAGACAGTTTTCGTTTTAGCAATACATGTGTTTTCTCAATATAGCTGAATAAGCCTACTTGGAGCAAGCAGAGCCTATCTCCACCTTGAAACACCTAAGTCGCAGGAAGTAGTCCCTGAAAAACTAACTCAATTCTCACTGGACAACAGTGTACTAAATGCTCCTGCATCTAATTCAGATGGTTTTTTCAAGAAATACATGTGCTCCTTCAACTTATCTGAAAAGCCTCTCTGGAGAAAACAGAGACTATCTCCTTCTTGAAAACTATTATTGGCAGGAAGGATTCCTTTAATAGGTGACTCAGTTCTCCCAGCGAAACGATGCACTAGGTGCTCCTGCTTTTAAAACAAATGGTTTTCTTTTGGGTGATACCCTGTTTCTTCAACTTAGTTGAATAGGCCTATTTGATGTAAACAGAGCCTATCTGCACCTTCAAACACCTAACATGCAAGAAGTATCCTTTGAAAAACTAACTCAGTTCTCACTGGGCAAAAATGTGCTAGATGCCCAAGTTTCTAACAAAGATGGTTTTCTTTTGAGAGATATATATGTTCCTCCTACTTCTCTGAATAGTCCTATCTGGGGCAAACTGAGCCTACCTGCACCTTGAAACACCTAGGTGGAAGAATGTATTCCTTTCCAAACCTAAATTGATTCTCACAGGGAAACGTGCTAGATGCAACAGCCTCTAACATAGATGATTTTCTTCTGAGAGATACATGTGTTTCTTCACGTCACATGAGTAGGCCTATTTGGAGAAATCAGAGCCTATCTCCACCTTGAAAACTCCAATTGGAGGAAGTATTCCTTTCAAACACTAACTCAATTCTCACAGGGAAACAATGTGCAAGATGGTCCTGCTTCTAACATATATGGGTTTCTTTTGAGAGATACATTTCTTTCTTCAAGTCCGCTGAATACACCTATTTAGAGCCAACAGACCTTCTCCACCTTGAAACACCTAGGTTGCAGAAAGTATTCTTTCAAAAACTAACTCAATTCTCACAGGGAAACAATGCAGTAGTTGTTCCTGCTTCTAACATGGATGATTTTCTTTATAGAGGTACATGTGTTTTCTCAACTCAGATGAGTAGGCCCATCTGGGACAAAATGAGCCTTTCTCCACCGTGAAAACTATTATTTGCAGGAAGTATTCGTTTCAAGAGCTAACTCAATTCTTACAGGGAAATATAGTGCTATATGCTGCAGCATCTAACATAGATGGTTTTCTTTTGAGGGATATAATGTTTCTTCAACACAGCACAATGAGTGTATTTGGAGAAAACTGAGCCTATTTACACCAAGAAAACTATGAATTGCTGGTAGTATTCCTTTCAAAAACTAACTGAAATCTCCCATGGAAACAGTGTGCTAGGTATATGCAGCTTCAAACACAGATTTTTCTCTTTTTAGAGATACATATTTTTCTTCAACTCAACTCAATATCTCTACCTGGAATACCTAAGTTACAGGCTGTATTCCTTACAAAAACTAACTCAGTTGTCACAGGGAAACAATATGCTAGATGCTCCTGCTTCTAACACAGATGGGTTCCTTTTGAACGATATATGTGTTTCTTCAACTTGGTTGCATAGACCTTTTTGGACCAAAATGAGCCTTTCTCCACCTTGAAAACTCTGAATTGCTAAATGATTACTTTCTAAAACTAACTCAACTCTCTATGGAAAACAATATGCTACGTGCTGCAACGTCTAACGTAGATGCTTTTCTTTGGAGAGATACAAGTGTTCTACCAAGCTGAATAGGCCTATTTGAAGCAAACAGAGCTTATCTCCACCTTGAAACACCTAAGTTGCAGGAAGCATTCCTTTCAAAAACTAAATAAATTCTCACTGGGCAACAATGAACTAGATGTTCCTGCTTCTAACACAGGTGGTTTTCTTTTGAGAAATACATGTGTTCCTTCAACTTAACCGAATAGGGCTATGTGGAGTAAACCGAGCCTATCTCCACCTTGTTAAACCTACTTTGCTGGATGTATTCTTTGAAAAACTAACTGAATTCTCAATGGGCAACAATGCGCCAGATGCTCCTGATTCTAACAAAATGCTTTTCTTTCAAGAGAAACATGTGTTCCTTCAACTTAGCTGAATATGCCTATCTGTAGCAAACAGAGGCTATCCTCACTTTGTAACACCTAAGTTGCAGGACATATTCCTTTCAAAAAGCTAACTCGATTCTCACCAGGAAAAAATGTGCTAGATGCGGAACCCTGCAACATAGATAGTTTTTTCTAGAGAGATATATGTGTTTCTTTAACTCAGCTGAATCGGCCATTTTGAAATTAATGAGCCTTTTTTCACCTTGGAAACTATGATTTATAGGAAGTTTTCTTTTCAAAAACTAACTGAAGCTCACAGGAAAACAATGTGCTGGATGCTCATGCATCTAACAAGATGATTTTCTTACAAGAGATATATGTTTTTATTCCACCTAGCTGAAAAGGCCTATTTGGAGCAAACAGAAAGACCTAAGTTGAAGGAAGTCTTCCTTGAAAAACTCTCTCAATTCTCACTTAGCCACAATGCACTAGATGCTCATGCTTCTCACACAGATGGTTTTCTTTCCAGTAATACAAATGTTTCTTCAACTTAGCTGAATAAGTCTACTTTGAGCAAACAGAGCCTATCTCCATCTTGAAACACCTAAGTTGCAGAAAGTATTCTTTTCAAAAGCTAACTCAATTCTCACAGGGAAACAATGCACTAGATGCTCCTGCTTCTAACATAGATGGCTTTCTTTATGGAGATACATGTTTATCTTCAACCTTGCTGAGTATGCCTGTTTGAACTAAGCATAGCTTACCTCCACCTTGAAACACCCAAGTTGCAGGAAGTATTCCTTGGAAAACTAACTCAATACTCACTGGGCAACAATGAGCTAGATGCTCCTGCTTCTAACACAGATGGTTGTCTTTGGAGATATACATTTGTTTCTTTACCTTAGCTGAATAGACATATTTGGAGCAAACAGAGGCTGTCTTCACCTTGTGACACCTAAGTTGCAGGAATAGTTCCTTTCAAAAGCTAACTAGAATTCTCACTTGGAAACAATGTTCTAGATGCCAAAGCTTTTAACACAGATTGTTCTCTTTGGAGAGACAAATGTGCTTCTTCAACTTAGATGAATAGGCCTATTTGGAACAAATGACCCTTTCTCCACCTGAAAAACTATGATTGTTCTGGAAGTATTTCTTTCAAAACCTAACTCACTTCTCAATCAGCAACAATTTGCTAGATGTCGTGCATCTAACATAGATGGATTTGGTTCGAGAGATATATGTGTTCCTTCAAATTAGCTGAATAGACATATTTTTAGCAAACAGAGCCAAATCTCCACCTTGAAACACCTAAGTTGCAGGAAGTATTCCTTGAAAAACTAACTCAATTGTCACTGGGCAACCAAGCCCTAACATGCCCCTGCTTCTAACACAGATGGTTTTCTTTCAAGAGACATGTGTTCCTTCAACTTAGCTGAATAGGCTTATCTGGATTAAACAGAGGCAATCTTCACCTTGTAACACCTAAGGTGCAGAAGCATTTCGTTCAAAAACTACCTCATTCTCACATTGAAACAATGTTCTATATGTCAATGCTTGTACAACACATGGTTGTCTTTGGAGAGATACATGTGTTTCTTCAACACAACTGAATAGGCCTATTTGGAACAAAATGAGCCTTTCTCCACCTTGAAACACAAAGGTCGCAGGAAGGATTCCTTGAAAAACTAACTCAATTCTCACTGGACAACAATGCGCTAGGTGCTCTTCCTTGTAACATAGATGGTTATCTTTCGAGAGAAACTTGTGCTCCTTCAACTTAGCTGAATAGGCCCATCTGCATCAAACAGAGCCTATCTCCACTTTGAAAACTATGATTTGAGGGAATATTCCCTTGAAAAACTAACTCAATTCTCAGTAATAAACTAGGTGCTTGCTATTCCTGCTTCTGACACAGATGGTTTTATGCCGAGAGATACAGATGTTTCTTCAGTTAGGTGAATAGGCCTATTTGAAACAAAATGAGCATTTCTCCAACTTGAAAGCTGTGATTTTTCTGGCAGTATTTCTTTCAAAAACTAACTGAATTCACACTGGGCAACAATGTCCTAGATGCTCCTGCTTCTAACACAGACAGTTTTGTTTGGAGAGATACATGTGTTCCTTCCAAGAAGCAGAACAGGCCTATCTGGAGGAACAGAGCCTATCTCCGCCTTGATCCACCCAATTTGCAGGAATTATTCCTTGAAAAGCTATCTAAGTTCCCACTGGACAACAATGCGGTAGATGCTCCTGCTTCTTACACAGATGGGTTTCTTTCGAGAGATACATGTGTTCCTTCAACTTAGCAGAATAGTCCTATCTGGAGCAAAGAGAGGCTATCTTCACCTGGAAATATATGATTTGCAGGAAGTATTACTTGCAAAAAACTAACTCAATTCTCACAGGGAAACAATGTGCTAGATACGCCTGCTTCTAACACAGACAGTTTTCGTTTTAGCAATACATGTGTTTTCTCAATATAGCTGAATAAGCCTACTTGGAGCAAGCAGAGCCTATCTCCACCTTGAAACACCTAAGTCGCAGGAAGTAGTCCCTGAAAAACTAACTCAATTCTCACTGGACAACAGTGTACTAAATGCTCCTGCATCTAATTCAGATGGTTTTTTCAAGAAATACATGTGCTCCTTCAACTTATCTGAAAAGCCTCTCTGGAGAAAACAGAGACTATCTCCTTCTTGAAAACTATTATTGGCAGGAAGGATTCCTTTAATAGGTGACTCAGTTCTCCCAGCGAAACGATGCACTAGGTGCTCCTGCTTTTAAAACAAATGGTTTTCTTTTGGGTGATACCCTGTTTCTTCAACTTAGTTGAATAGGCCTATTTGATGTAAACAGAGCCTATCTGCACCTTCAAACACCTAACATGCAAGAAGTATCCTTTGAAAAACTAACTCAGTTCTCACTGGGCAAAAATGTGCTAGATGCCCAAGTTTCTAACAAAGATGGTTTTCTTTTGAGAGATATATATGTTCCTCCTACTTCTCTGAATAGTCCTATCTGGGGCAAACTGAGCCTACCTGCACCTTGAAACACCTAGGTGGAAGAATGTATTCCTTTCCAAACCTAAATTGATTCTCACAGGGAAACGTGCTAGATGCAACAGCCTCTAACATAGATGATTTTCTTCTGAGAGATACATGTGTTTCTTCACGTCACATGAGTAGGCCTATTTGGAGAAATCAGAGCCTATCTCCACCTTGAAAACTCCAATTGGAGGAAGTATTCCTTTCAAACACTAACTCAATTCTCACAGGGAAACAATGTGCAAGATGGTCCTGCTTCTAACATATATGGGTTTCTTTTGAGAGATACATTTCTTTCTTCAAGTCCGCTGAATACACCTATTTAGAGCCAACAGACCTTCTCCACCTTGAAACACCTAGGTTGCAGAAAGTATTCTTTCAAAAACTAACTCAATTCTCACAGGGAAACAATGCAGTAGTTGTTCCTGCTTCTAACATGGATGATTTTCTTTATAGAGGTACATGTGTTTTCTCAACTCAGATGAGTAGGCCCATCTGGGACAAAATGAGCCTTTCTCCACCGTGAAAACTATTATTTGCAGGAAGTATTCGTTTCAAGAGCTAACTCAATTCTTACAGGGAAATATAGTGCTATATGCTGCAGCATCTAACATAGATGGTTTTCTTTTGAGGGATATAATGTTTCTTCAACACAGCACAATGAGTGTATTTGGAGAAAACTGAGCCTATTTACACCAAGAAAACTATGAATTGCTGGTAGTATTCCTTTCAAAAACTAACTGAAATCTCCCATGGAAACAGTGTGCTAGGTATATGCAGCTTCAAACACAGATTTTTCTCTTTTTAGAGATACATATTTTTCTTCAACTCAACTCAATATCTCTACCTGGAATACCTAAGTTACAGGCTGTATTCCTTACAAAAACTAACTCAGTTGTCACAGGGAAACAATATGCTAGATGCTCCTGCTTCTAACACAGATGGGTTCCTTTTGAACGATATATGTGTTTCTTCAACTTGGTTGCATAGACCTTTTTGGACCAAAATGAGCCTTTCTCCACCTTGAAAACTCTGAATTGCTAAATGATTACTTTCTAAAACTAACTCAACTCTCTATGGAAAACAATATGCTACGTGCTGCAACGTCTAACGTAGATGCTTTTCTTTGGAGAGATACAAGTGTTCTACCAAGCTGAATAGGCCTATTTGAAGCAAACAGAGCTTATCTCCACCTTGAAACACCTAAGTTGCAGGAAGCATTCCTTTCAAAAACTAAATAAATTCTCACTGGGCAACAATGAACTAGATGTTCCTGCTTCTAACACAGGTGGTTTTCTTTTGAGAAATACATGTGTTCCTTCAACTTAACCGAATAGGGCTATGTGGAGTAAACCGAGCCTATCTCCACCTTGTTAAACCTACTTTGCTGGATGTATTCTTTGAAAAACTAACTGAATTCTCAATGGGCAACAATGTGCCAGATGCTCCTGATTCTAACAAAATGCTTTTCTTTCAAGAGAAACATGTGTTCCTTCAACTTAGCTGAATATGCCTATCTGTAGCAAACAGAGGCTATCCTCACTTTGTAACACCTAAGTTGCAGGACATATTCCTTTCAAAAAGCTAACTCGATTCTCACCAGGAAAAAATGTGCTAGATGCGGAACCCTGCAACATAGATAGTTTTTTCTAGAGAGATATATGTGTTTCTTTAACTCAGCTGAATCGGCCATTTTGAAATTAATGAGCCTTTTTTCACCTTGGAAACTATGATTTATAGGAAGTTTTCTTTTCAAAAACTAACTGAAGCTCACAGGAAAACAATGTGCTGGATGCTCATGCATCTAACAAGATGATTTTCTTACAAGAGATATATGTTTTTATTCCACCTAGCTGAAAAGGCCTATTTGGAGCAAACAGAAAGACCTAAGTTGAAGGAAGTCTTCCTTGAAAAACTCTCTCAATTCTCACTTAGCCACAATGCACTAGATGCTCATGCTTCTCACACAGATGGTTTTCTTTCCAGTAATACAAATGTTTCTTCAACTTAGCTGAATAAGTCTACTTTGAGCAAACAGAGCCTATCTCCATCTTGAAACACCTAAGTTGCAGAAAGTATTCTTTTCAAAAGCTAACTCAATTCTCACAGGGAAACAATGCACTAGATGCTCCTGCTTCTAACATAGATGGCTTTCTTTATGGAGATACATGTTTATCTTCAACCTTGCTGAGTATGCCTGTTTGAACTAAGCATAGCTTACCTCCACCTTGAAACACCCAAGTTGCAGGAAGTATTCCTTGGAAAACTAACTCAATACTCACTGGGCAACAATGAGCTAGATGCTCCTGCTTCTAACACAGATGGTTGTCTTTGGAGATATACATTTGTTTCTTTACCTTAGCTGAATAGACATATTTGGAGCAAACAGAGGCTGTCTTCACCTTGTGACACCTAAGTTGCAGGAATAGTTCCTTTCAAAAGCTAACTAGAATTCTCACTTGGAAACAATGTTCTAGATGCCAAAGCTTTTAACACAGATTGTTCTCTTTGGAGAGACAAATGTGCTTCTTCAACTTAGATGAATAGGCCTATTTGGAACAAATGACCCTTTCTCCACCTGAAAAACTATGATTGTTCTGGAAGTATTTCTTTCAAAACCTAACTCACTTCTCAATCAGCAACAATTTGCTAGATGTCGTGCATCTAACATAGATGGATTTGGTTCGAGAGATATATGTGTTCCTTCAAATTAGCTGAATAGACATATTTTTAGCAAACAGAGCCAAATCTCCACCTTGAAACACCTAAGTTGCAGGAAGTATTCCTTGAAAAACTAACTCAATTGTCACTGGGCAACCAAGCCCTAACATGCCCCTGCTTCTAACACAGATGGTTTTCTTTCAAGAGACATGTGTTCCTTCAACTTAGCTGAATAGGCTTATCTGGATTAAACAGAGGCAATCTTCACCTTGTAACACCTAAGGTGCAGAAGCATTTCGTTCAAAAACTACCTCATTCTCACATTGAAACAATGTTCTATATGTCAATGCTTGTACAACACATGGTTGTCTTTGGAGAGATACATGTGTTTCTTCAACACAACTGAATAGGCCTATTTGGAACAAAATGAGCCTTTCTCCACCTTGAAACACAAAGGTCGCAGGAAGGATTCCTTGAAAAACTAACTCAATTCTCACTGGACAACAATGCGCTAGGTGCTCTTCCTTGTAACATAGATGGTTATCTTTCGAGAGAAACTTGTGCTCCTTCAACTTAGCTGAATAGGCCCATCTGCATCAAACAGAGCCTATCTCCACTTTGAAAACTATGATTTGAGGGAATATTCCCTTGAAAAACTAACTCAATTCTCAGTAATAAACTAGGTGCTTGCTATTCCTGCTTCTGACACAGATGGTTTTATGCCGAGAGATACAGATGTTTCTTCAGTTAGGTGAATAGGCCTATTTGAAACAAAATGAGCATTTCTCCAACTTGAAAGCTGTGATTTTTCTGGCAGTATTTCTTTCAAAAACTAACTGAATTCACACTGGGCAACAATGTCCTAGATGCTCCTGCTTCTAACACAGACAGTTTTGTTTGGAGAGATACATGTGTTCCTTCCAAGAAGCAGAACAGGCCTATCTGGAGGAACAGAGCCTATCTCCGCCTTGATCCACCCAATTTGCAGGAATTATTCCTTGAAAAGCTATCTAAGTTCCCACTGGACAACAATGCGGTAGATGCTCCTGCTTCTTACACAGATGGGTTTCTTTCGAGAGATACATGTGTTCCTTCAACTTAGCAGAATAGTCCTATCTGGAGCAAAGAGAGGCTATCTTCACCTGGAAATATATGATTTGCAGGAAGTATTACTTGCAAAAAACTAACTCAATTCTCACAGGGAAACAATGTGCTAGATACGCCTGCTTCTAACACAGACAGTTTTCGTTTTAGCAATACATGTGTTTTCTCAATATAGCTGAATAAGCCTACTTGGAGCAAGCAGAGCCTATCTCCACCTTGAAACACCTAAGTCGCAGGAAGTAGTCCCTGAAAAACTAACTCAATTCTCACTGGACAACAGTGTACTAAATGCTCCTGCATCTAATTCAGATGGTTTTTTCAAGAAATACATGTGCTCCTTCAACTTATCTGAAAAGCCTCTCTGGAGAAAACAGAGACTATCTCCTTCTTGAAAACTATTATTGGCAGGAAGGATTCCTTTAATAGGTGACTCAGTTCTCCCAGCGAAACGATGCACTAGGTGCTCCTGCTTTTAAAACAAATGGTTTTCTTTTGGGTGATACCCTGTTTCTTCAACTTAGTTGAATAGGCCTATTTGATGTAAACAGAGCCTATCTGCACCTTCAAACACCTAACATGCAAGAAGTATCCTTTGAAAAACTAACTCAGTTCTCACTGGGCAAAAATGTGCTAGATGCCCAAGTTTCTAACAAAGATGGTTTTCTTTTGAGAGATATATATGTTCCTCCTACTTCTCTGAATAGTCCTATCTGGGGCAAACTGAGCCTACCTGCACCTTGAAACACCTAGGTGGAAGAATGTATTCCTTTCCAAACCTAAATTGATTCTCACAGGGAAACGTGCTAGATGCAACAGCCTCTAACATAGATGATTTTCTTCTGAGAGATACATGTGTTTCTTCACGTCACATGAGTAGGCCTATTTGGAGAAATCAGAGCCTATCTCCACCTTGAAAACTCCAATTGGAGGAAGTATTCCTTTCAAACACTAACTCAATTCTCACAGGGAAACAATGTGCAAGATGGTCCTGCTTCTAACATATATGGGTTTCTTTTGAGAGATACATTTCTTTCTTCAAGTCCGCTGAATACACCTATTTAGAGCCAACAGACCTTCTCCACCTTGAAACACCTAGGTTGCAGAAAGTATTCTTTCAAAAACTAACTCAATTCTCACAGGGAAACAATGCAGTAGTTGTTCCTGCTTCTAACATGGATGATTTTCTTTATAGAGGTACATGTGTTTTCTCAACTCAGATGAGTAGGCCCATCTGGGACAAAATGAGCCTTTCTCCACCGTGAAAACTATTATTTGCAGGAAGTATTCGTTTCAAGAGCTAACTCAATTCTTACAGGGAAATATAGTGCTATATGCTGCAGCATCTAACATAGATGGTTTTCTTTTGAGGGATATAATGTTCCTTCAACACAGCACAATGAGTGTATTTGGAGAAAACTGAGCCTATTTACACCAAGAAAACTATGAATTGCTGGTAGTATTCCTTTCAAAAACTAACTGAAATCTCCCATGGAAACAGTGTGCTAGGTATATGCAGCTTCAAACACAGATTTTTCTCTTTTTAGAGATACATATTTTTCTTCAACTCAACTCAATATCTCTACCTGGAATACCTAAGTTACAGGCTGTATTCCTTACAAAAACTAACTCAGTTGTCACAGGGAAACAATATGCTAGATGCTCCTGCTTCTAACACAGATGGGTTCCTTTTGAACGATATATGTGTTTCTTCAACTTGGTTGCATAGACCTTTTTGGACCAAAATGAGCCTTTCTCCACCTTGAAAACTCTGAATTGCTAAATGATTACTTTCTAAAACTAACTCAACTCTCTATGGAAAACAATATGCTACGTGCTGCAACGTCTAACGTAGATGCTTTTCTTTGGAGAGATACAAGTGTTCTACCAAGCTGAATAGGCCTATTTGAAGCAAACAGAGCTTATCTCCACCTTGAAACACCTAAGTTGCAGGAAGCATTCCTTTCAAAAACTAAATAAATTCTCACTGGGCAACAATGAACTAGATGTTCCTGCTTCTAACACAGGTGGTTTTCTTTTGAGAAATACATGTGTTCCTTCAACTTAACCGAATAGGGCTATGTGGAGTAAACCGAGCCTATCTCCACCTTGTTAAACCTACTTTGCTGGATGTATTCTTTGAAAAACTAACTGAATTCTCAATGGGCAACAATGCGCCAGATGCTCCTGATTCTAACAAAATGCTTTTCTTTCAAGAGAAACATGTGTTCCTTCAACTTAGCTGAATATGCCTATCTGTAGCAAACAGAGGCTATCCTCACTTTGTAACACCTAAGTTGCAGGACATATTCCTTTCAAAAAGCTAACTCGATTCTCACCAGGAAAAAATGTGCTAGATGCGGAACCCTGCAACATAGATAGTTTTTTCTAGAGAGATATATGTGTTTCTTTAACTCAGCTGAATCGGCCATTTTGAAATTAATGAGCTTTTTTTCACCTTGGAAACTATGATTTATAGGAAGTTTTCTTTTCAAAAACTAACTGAAGCTCACAGGAAAACAATGTGCTGGATGCTCATGCATCTAACAAGATGATTTTCTTACAAGAGATATATGTTTTTATTCCACCTAGCTGAAAAGGCCTATTTGGAGCAAACAGAAAGACCTAAGTTGAAGGAAGTCTTCCTTGAAAAACTCTCTCAATTCTCACTTAGCCACAATGCACTAGATGCTCATGCTTCTCACACAGATGGTTTTCTTTCCAGTAATACAAATGTTTCTTCAACTTAGCTGAATAAGTCTACTTTGAGCAAACAGAGCCTATCTCCATCTTGAAACACCTAAGTTGCAGAAAGTATTCTTTTCAAAAGCTAACTCAATTCTCACAGGGAAACAATGCACTAGATGCTCCTGCTTCTAACATAGATGGCTTTCTTTATGGAGATACATGTTTATCTTCAACCTTGCTGAGTATGCCTGTTTGAACTAAGCATAGCTTACCTCCACCTTGAAACACCCAAGTTGCAGGAAGTATTCCTTGGAAAACTAACTCAATACTCACTGGGCAACAATGAGCTAGATGCTCCTGCTTCTAACACAGATGGTTGTCTTTGGAGATATACATTTGTTTCTTTACCTTAGCTGAATAGACATATTTGGAGCAAACAGAGGCTGTCTTCACCTTGTGACACCTAAGTTGCAGGAATAGTTCCTTTCAAAAGCTAACTAGAATTCTCACTTGGAAACAATGTTCTAGATGCCAAAGCTTTTAACACAGATTGTTCTCTTTGGAGAGACAAATGTGCTTCTTCAACTTAGATGAATAGGCCTATTTGGAACAAATGACCCTTTCTCCACCTGAAAAACTATGATTGTTCTGGAAGTATTTCTTTCAAAACCTAACTCACTTCTCAATCAGCAACAATTTGCTAGATGTCGTGCATCTAACATAGATGGATTTGGTTCGAGAGATATATGTGTTCCTTCAAATTAGCTGAATAGACATATTTTTAGCAAACAGAGCCAAATCTCCAAATTGAAACACCTAAGTTGCAGGAAGTATTCCTTGAAAAACTAACTCAATTGTCACTGGGCAACCAAGCCCTAACATGCCCCTGCTTCTAACACAGATGGTTTTCTTTCAAGAGACATGTGTTCCTTCAACTTAGCTGAATAGGCTTATCTGGATTAAACAGAGGCAATCTTCACCTTGTAACACCTAAGGTGCAGAAGCATTTCGTTCAAAAACTACCTCATTCTCACATTGAAACAATGTTCTATATGTCAATGCTTGTACAACACATGGTTGTCTTTGGAGAGATACATGTGTTTCTTCAACACAACTGAATAGGCCTATTTGGAACAAAATGAGCCTTTCTCCACCTTGAAACACAAAGGTCGCAGGAAGGATTCCTTGAAAAACTAACTCAATTCTCACTGGACAACAATGCGCTAGGTGCTCTTCCTTGTAACATAGATGGTTATCTTTCGAGAGAAACTTGTGCTCCTTCAACTTAGCTGAATAGGCCCATCTGCATCAAACAGAGCCTATCTCCACTTTGAAAACTATGATTTGAGGGAATATTCCCTTGAAAAACTAACTCAATTCTCAGTAATAAACTAGGTGCTTGCTATTCCTGCTTCTGACACAGATGGTTTTATGCCGAGAGATACAGATGTTTCTTCAGTTAGGTGAATAGGCCTATTTGAAACAAAATGAGCATTTCTCCAACTTGAAAGCTGTGATTTTTCTGGCAGTATTTCTTTCAAAAACTAACTGAATTCACACTGGGCAACAATGTCCTAGATGCTCCTGCTTCTAACACAGACAGTTTTGTTTGGAGAGATACATGTGTTCCTTCCAAGAAGCAGAACAGGCCTATCTGGAGGAACAGAGCCTATCTCCGCCTTGATCCACCCAATTTGCAGGAATTATTCCTTGAAAAGCTATCTAAGTTCCCACTGGACAACAATGCGGTAGATGCTCCTGCTTCTTACACAGATGGGTTTCATTCGAGAGATACATGTGTTCCTTCAACTTAGCAGAATAGTCCTATCTGGAGCAAAGAGAGGCTATCTTCACCTGGAAATATATGATTTGCAGGAAGTATTACTTGCAAAAAACTAACTCAATTCTCACGGAAACAATGTGCTAGATACGCCTGCTTCTAACACAGACAGTTTTCGTTTTAGCAATACATGTGTTTTCTCAATATAGCTGAATAAGCCTACTTGGAGCAAGCAGAGCCTATCTCCACCTTGAAACACCTAAGTCGCAGGAAGTAGTCCCTGAAAAACTAACTCAATTCTCACTGGACAACAGTGTACTAAATGCTCCTGCATCTAATTCAGATGGTTTTTTCAAGCAATACATGTGCTCCTTCAACTTATCTGAAAAGCCTCTCTGGAGAAAACAGAGACTATCTCCTTCTTGAAAACTATTATTGGCAGGAAGGATTCCTTTAATAGGTGACTCAGTTCTCCCAGCGAAACGATGCACTAGGTGCTCCTGCTTTTAAAACAAATGGTTTTCTTTTGGGTGATACCCTGTTTCTTCAACTTAGTTGAATAGGCCTATTTGATGTAAACAGAGCCTATCTGCACCTTCAAACACCTAACATGCAAGAAGTATCCTTTGAAAAACTAACTCAGTTCTCACTGGGCAAAAATGTGCTAGATGCCCAAGTTTCTAACAAAGATGGTTTTCTTTTGAGAGATATATATGTTCCTCCTACTTCTCTGAATAGTCCTATCTGGGGCAAACTGAGCCTACCTGCACCTTGAAACACCTAGGTGGAAGAATGTATTCCTTTCCAAACCTAAATTGATTCTCACAGGGAAACGTGCTAGATGCAACAGCCTCTAACATAGATGATTTTCTTCTGAGAGATACATGTGTTTCTTCACGTCACATGAGTAGGCCTATTTGGAGAAATCAGAGCCTATCTCCACCTTGAAAACTCCAATTGGAGGAAGTATTCCTTTCAAACACTAACTCAATTCTCACAGGGAAACAATGTGCAAGATGGTCCTGCTTCTAACATATATGGGTTTCTTTTGAGAGATACATTTCTTTCTTCAAGTCCGCTGAATACACCTATTTAGAGCCAACAGACCTTCTCCACCTTGAAACACCTAGGTTGCAGAAAGTATTCTTTCAAAAACTAACTCAATTCTCACAGGGAAACAATGCAGTAGTTGTTCCTGCTTCTAACATGGATGATTTTCTTTATAGAGGTACATGTGTTTTCTCAACTCAGATGAGTAGGCCCATCTGGGACAAAATGAGCCTTTCTCCACCGTGAAAACTATTATTTGCAGGAAGTATTCGTTTCAAGAGCTAACTCAATTCTTACAGGGAAATATAGTGCTATATGCTGCAGCATCTAACATAGATGGTTTTCTTTTGAGGGATATAATGTTCCTTCAACACAGCACAATGAGTGTATTTGGAGAAAACTGAGCCTATTTACACCAAGAAAACTATGAATTGCTGGTAGTATTCCTTTCAAAAACTAACTGAAATCTCCCATGGAAACAGTGTGCTAGGTATATGCAGCTTCAAACACAGATTTTTCTCTTTTTAGAGATACATATTTTTCTTCAACTCAACTCAATATCTCTACCTGGAATACCTAAGTTACAGGCTGTATTCCTTACAAAAACTAACTCAGTTGTCACAGGGAAACAATATGCTAGATGCTCCTGCTTCTAACACAGATGGGTTCCTTTTGAACGATATATGTGTTTCTTCAACTTGGTTGCATAGACCTTTTTGGACCAAAATGAGCCTTTCTCCACCTTGAAAACTCTGAATTGCTAAATGATTACTTTCTAAAACTAACTCAACTCTCTATGGAAAACAATATGCTACGTGCTGCAACGTCTAACGTAGATGCTTTTCTTTGGAGAGATACAAGTGTTCTACCAAGCTGAATAGGCCTATTTGAAGCAAACAGAGCTTATCTCCACCTTGAAACACCTAAGTTGCAGGAAGCATTCCTTTCAAAAACTAAATAAATTCTCACTGGGCAACAATGAACTAGATGTTCCTGCTTCTAACACAGGTGGTTTTCTTTTGAGAAATACATGTGTTCCTTCAACTTAACCGAATAGGGCTATGTGGAGTAAACCGAGCCTATCTCCACCTTGTTAAACCTACTTTGCTGGATGTATTCTTTGAAAAACTAACTGAATTCTCAATGGGCAACAATGCGCCAGATGCTCCTGATTCTAACAAAATGCTTTTCTTTCAAGAGAAACATGTGTTCCTTCAACTTAGCTGAATATGCCTATCTGTAGCAAACAGAGGCTATCCTCACTTTGTAACACCTAAGTTGCAGGACATATTCCTTTCAAAAAGCTAACTCGATTCTCACCAGGAAAAAATGTGCTAGATGCGGAACCCTGCAACATAGATAGTTTTTTCTAGAGAGATATATGTGTTTCTTTAACTCAGCTGAATCGGCCATTTTGAAATTAATGAGCTTTTTTTCACCTTGGAAACTATGATTTATAGGAAGTTTTCTTTTCAAAAACTAACTGAAGCTCACAGGAAAACAATGTGCTGGATGCTCATGCATCTAACAAGATGATTTTCTTACAAGAGATATATGTTTTTATTCCACCTAGCTGAAAAGGCCTATTTGGAGCAAACAGAAAGACCTAAGTTGAAGGAAGTCTTCCTTGAAAAACTCTCTCAATTCTCACTTAGCCACAATGCACTAGATGCTCATGCTTCTCACACAGATGGTTTTCTTTCCAGTAATACAAATGTTTCTTCAACTTAGCTGAATAAGTCTACTTTGAGCAAACAGAGCCTATCTCCATCTTGAAACACCTAAGTTGCAGAAAGTATTCTTTTCAAAAGCTAACTCAATTCTCACAGGGAAACAATGCACTAGATGCTCCTGCTTCTAACATAGATGGCTTTCTTTATGGAGATACATGTTTATCTTCAACCTTGCTGAGTATGCCTGTTTGAACTAAGCATAGCTTACCTCCACCTTGAAACACCCAAGTTGCAGGAAGTATTCCTTGGAAAACTAACTCAATACTCACTGGGCAACAATGAGCTAGATGCTCCTGCTTCTAACACAGATGGTTGTCTTTGGAGATATACATTTGTTTCTTTACCTTAGCTGAATAGACATATTTGGAGCAAACAGAGGCTGTCTTCACCTTGTGACACCTAAGTTGCAGGAATAGTTCCTTTCAAAAGCTAACTAGAATTCTCACTTGGAAACAATGTTCTAGATGCCAAAGCTTTTAACACAGATTGTTCTCTTTGGAGAGACAAATGTGCTTCTTCAACTTAGATGAATAGGCCTATTTGGAACAAATGACCCTTTCTCCACCTGAAAAACTATGATTGTTCTGGAAGTATTTCTTTCAAAACCTAACTCACTTCTCAATCAGCAACAATTTGCTAGATGTCGTGCATCTAACATAGATGGATTTGGTTCGAGAGATATATGTGTTCCTTCAAATTAGCTGAATAGACATATTTTTAGCAAACAGAGCCAAATCTCCAAATTGAAACACCTAAGTTGCAGGAAGTATTCCTTGAAAAACTAACTCAATTGTCACTGGGCAACCAAGCCCTAACATGCCCCTGCTTCTAACACAGATGGTTTTCTTTCAAGAGACATGTGTTCCTTCAACTTAGCTGAATAGGCTTATCTGGATTAAACAGAGGCAATCTTCACCTTGTAACACCTAAGGTGCAGAAGCATTTCGTTCAAAAACTACCTCATTCTCACATTGAAACAATGTTCTATATGTCAATGCTTGTACAACACATGGTTGTCTTTGGAGAGATACATGTGTTTCTTCAACACAACTGAATAGGCCTATTTGGAACAAAATGAGCCTTTCTCCACCTTGAAACACAAAGGTCGCAGGAAGGATTCCTTGAAAAACTAACTCAATTCTCACTGGACAACAATGCGCTAGGTGCTCTTCCTTGTAACATAGATGGTTATCTTTCGAGAGAAACTTGTGCTCCTTCAACTTAGCTGAATAGGCCCATCTGCATCAAACAGAGCCTATCTCCACTTTGAAAACTATGATTTGAGGGAATATTCCCTTGAAAAACTAACTCAATTCTCAGTAATAAACTAGGTGCTTGCTATTCCTGCTTCTGACACAGATGGTTTTATGCCGAGAGATACAGATGTTTCTTCAGTTAGGTGAATAGGCCTATTTGAAACAAAATGAGCATTTCTCCAACTTGAAAGCTGTGATTTTTCTGGCAGTATTTCTTTCAAAAACTAACTGAATTCACACTGGGCAACAATGTCCTAGATGCTCCTGCTTCTAACACAGACAGTTTTGTTTGGAGAGATACATGTGTTCCTTCCAAGAAGCAGAACAGGCCTATCTGGAGGAACAGAGCCTATCTCCGCCTTGATCCACCCAATTTGCAGGAATTATTCCTTGAAAAGCTATCTAAGTTCCCACTGGACAACAATGCGGTAGATGCTCCTGCTTCTTACACAGATGGGTTTCATTCGAGAGATACATGTGTTCCTTCAACTTAGCAGAATAGTCCTATCTGGAGCAAAGAGAGGCTATCTTCACCTGGAAATATATGATTTGCAGGAAGTATTACTTGCAAAAAACTAACTCAATTCTCACGGAAACAATGTGCTAGATACGCCTGCTTCTAACACAGACAGTTTTCGTTTTAGCAATACATGTGTTTTCTCAATATAGCTGAATAAGCCTACTTGGAGCAAGCAGAGCCTATCTCCACCTTGAAACACCTAAGTCGCAGGAAGTAGTCCCTGAAAAACTAACTCAATTCTCACTGGACAACAGTGTACTAAATGCTCCTGCATCTAATTCAGATGGTTTTTTCAAGCAATACATGTGCTCCTTCAACTTATCTGAAAAGCCTCTCTGGAGAAAACAGAGACTATCTCCTTCTTGAAAACTATTATTGGCAGGAAGGATTCCTTTAATAGGTGACTCAGTTCTCCCAGCGAAACGATGCACTAGGTGCTCCTGCTTTTAAAACAAATGGTTTTCTTTTGGGTGATACCCTGTTTCTTCAACTTAGTTGAATAGGCCTATTTGATGTAAACAGAGCCTATCTGCACCTTCAAACACCTAACATGCAAGAAGTATCCTTTGAAAAACTAACTCAGTTCTCACTGGGCAAAAATGTGCTAGATGCCCAAGTTTCTAACAAAGATGGTTTTCTTTTGAGAGATATATATGTTCCTCCTACTTCTCTGAATAGTCCTATCTGGGGCAAACTGAGCCTACCTGCACCTTGAAACACCTAGGTGGAAGAATGTATTCCTTTCCAAACCTAAATTGATTCTCACAGGGAAACGTGCTAGATGCAACAGCCTCTAACATAGATGATTTTCTTCTGAGAGATACATGTGTTTCTTCACGTCACATGAGTAGGCCTATTTGGAGAAATCAGAGCCTATCTCCACCTTGAAAACTCCAATTGGAGGAAGTATTCCTTTCAAACACTAACTCAATTCTCACAGGGAAACAATGTGCAAGATGGTCCTGCTTCTAACATATATGGGTTTCTTTTGAGAGATACATTTCTTTCTTCAAGTCCGCTGAATACACCTATTTAGAGCCAACAGACCTTCTCCACCTTGAAACACCTAGGTTGCAGAAAGTATTCTTTCAAAAACTAACTCAATTCTCACAGGGAAACAATGCAGTAGTTGTTCCTGCTTCTAACATGGATGATTTTCTTTATAGAGGTACATGTGTTTTCTCAACTCAGATGAGTAGGCCCATCTGGGACAAAATGAGCCTTTCTCCACCGTGAAAACTATTATTTGCAGGAAGTATTCGTTTCAAGAGCTAACTCAATTCTTACAGGGAAATATAGTGCTATATGCTGCAGCATCTAACATAGATGGTTTTCTTTTGAGGGATATAATGTTCCTTCAACACAGCACAATGAGTGTATTTGGAGAAAACTGAGCCTATTTACACCAAGAAAACTATGAATTGCTGGTAGTATTCCTTTCAAAAACTAACTGAAATCTCCCATGGAAACAGTGTGCTAGGTATATGCAGCTTCAAACACAGATTTTTCTCTTTTTAGAGATACATATTTTTCTTCAACTCAACTCAATATCTCTACCTGGAATACCTAAGTTACAGGCTGTATTCCTTACAAAAACTAACTCAGTTGTCACAGGGAAACAATATGCTAGATGCTCCTGCTTCTAACACAGATGGGTTCCTTTTGAACGATATATGTGTTTCTTCAACTTGGTTGCATAGACCTTTTTGGACCAAAATGAGCCTTTCTCCACCTTGAAAACTCTGAATTGCTAAATGATTACTTTCTAAAACTAACTCAACTCTCTATGGAAAACAATATGCTACGTGCTGCAACGTCTAACGTAGATGCTTTTCTTTGGAGAGATACAAGTGTTCTACCAAGCTGAATAGGCCTATTTGAAGCAAACAGAGCTTATCTCCACCTTGAAACACCTAAGTTGCAGGAAGCATTCCTTTCAAAAACTAAATAAATTCTCACTGGGCAACAATGAACTAGATGTTCCTGCTTCTAACACAGGTGGTTTTCTTTTGAGAAATACATGTGTTCCTTCAACTTAACCGAATAGGGCTATGTGGAGTAAACCGAGCCTATCTCCACCTTGTTAAACCTACTTTGCTGGATGTATTCTTTGAAAAACTAACTGAATTCTCAATGGGCAACAATGCGCCAGATGCTCCTGATTCTAACAAAATGCTTTTCTTTCAAGAGAAACATGTGTTCCTTCAACTTAGCTGAATATGCCTATCTGTAGCAAACAGAGGCTATCCTCACTTTGTAACACCTAAGTTGCAGGACATATTCCTTTCAAAAAGCTAACTCGATTCTCACCAGGAAAAAATGTGCTAGATGCGGAACCCTGCAACATAGATAGTTTTTTCTAGAGAGATATATGTGTTTCTTTAACTCAGCTGAATCGGCCATTTTGAAATTAATGAGCCTTTTTTCACCTTGGAAACTATGATTTATAGGAAGTTTTCTTTTCAAAAACTAACTGAAGCTCACAGGAAAACAATGTGCTGGATGCTCATGCATCTAACAAGATGATTTTCTTACAAGAGATATATGTTTTTATTCCACCTAGCTGAAAAGGCCTATTTGGAGCAAACAGAAAGACCTAAGTTGAAGGAAGTCTTCCTTGAAAAACTCTCTCAATTCTCACTTAGCCACAATGCACTAGATGCTCATGCTTCTCACACAGATGGTTTTCTTTCCAGTAATACAAATGTTTCTTCAACTTAGCTGAATAAGTCTACTTTGAGCAAACAGAGCCTATCTCCATCTTGAAACACCTAAGTTGCAGAAAGTATTCTTTTCAAAAGCTAACTCAATTCTCACAGGGAAACAATGCACTAGATGCTCCTGCTTCTAACATAGATGGCTTTCTTTATGGAGATACATGTTTATCTTCAACCTTGCTGAGTATGCCTGTTTGAACTAAGCATAGCTTACCTCCACCTTGAAACACCCAAGTTGCAGGAAGTATTCCTTGGAAAACTAACTCAATACTCACTGGGCAACAATGAGCTAGATGCTCCTGCTTCTAACACAGATGGTTGTCTTTGGAGATATACATTTGTTTCTTTACCTTAGCTGAATAGACATATTTGGAGCAAACAGAGGCTGTCTTCACCTTGTGACACCTAAGTTGCAGGAATAGTTCCTTTCAAAAGCTAACTAGAATTCTCACTTGGAAACAATGTTCTAGATGCCAAAGCTTTTAACACAGATTGTTCTCTTTGGAGAGACAAATGTGCTTCTTCAACTTAGATGAATAGGCCTATTTGGAACAAATGACCCTTTCTCCACCTGAAAAACTATGATTGTTCTGGAAGTATTTCTTTCAAAACCTAACTCACTTCTCAATCAGCAACAATTTGCTAGATGTCGTGCATCTAACATAGATGGATTTGGTTCGAGAGATATATGTGTTCCTTCAAATTAGCTGAATAGACATATTTTTAGCAAACAGAGCCAAATCTCCACCTTGAAACACCTAAGTTGCAGGAAGTATTCCTTGAAAAACTAACTCAATTGTCACTGGGCAACCAAGCCCTAACATGCCCCTGCTTCTAACACAGATGGTTTTCTTTCAAGAGACATGTGTTCCTTCAACTTAGCTGAATAGGCTTATCTGGATTAAACAGAGGCAATCTTCACCTTGTAACACCTAAGGTGCAGAAGCATTTCGTTCAAAAACTACCTCATTCTCACATTGAAACAATGTTCTATATGTCAATGCTTGTACAACACATGGTTGTCTTTGGAGAGATACATGTGTTTCTTCAACACAACTGAATAGGCCTATTTGGAACAAAATGAGCCTTTCTCCACCTTGAAACACAAAGGTCGCAGGAAGGATTCCTTGAAAAACTAACTCAATTCTCACTGGACAACAATGCGCTAGGTGCTCTTCCTTGTAACATAGATGGTTATCTTTCGAGAGAAACTTGTGCTCCTTCAACTTAGCTGAATAGGCCCATCTGCATCAAACAGAGCCTATCTCCACTTTGAAAACTATGATTTGAGGGAATATTCCCTTGAAAAACTAACTCAATTCTCAGTAATAAACTAGGTGCTTGCTATTCCTGCTTCTGACACAGATGGTTTTATGCCGAGAGATACAGATGTTTCTTCAGTTAGGTGAATAGGCCTATTTGAAACAAAATGAGCATTTCTCCAACTTGAAAGCTGTGATTTTTCTGGCAGTATTTCTTTCAAAAACTAACTGAATTCACACTGGGCAACAATGTCCTAGATGCTCCTGCTTCTAACACAGACAGTTTTGTTTGGAGAGATACATGTGTTCCTTCCAAGAAGCAGAACAGGCCTATCTGGAGGAACAGAGCCTATCTCCGCCTTGATCCACCCAATTTGCAGGAATTATTCCTTGAAAAGCTATCTAAGTTCCCACTGGACAACAATGCGGTAGATGCTCCTGCTTCTTACACAGATGGGTTTCATTCGAGAGATACATGTGTTCCTTCAACTTAGCAGAATAGTCCTATCTGGAGCAAAGAGAGGCTATCTTCACCTGGAAATATATGATTTGCAGGAAGTATTACTTGCAAAAAACTAACTCAATTCTCACAGGGAAACAATGTGCTAGATACGCCTGCTTCTAACACAGACAGTTTTCGTTTTAGCAATACATGTGTTTTCTCAATATAGCTGAATAAGCCTACTTGGAGCAAGCAGAGCCTATCTCCACCTTGAAACACCTAAGTCGCAGGAAGTAGTCCCTGAAAAACTAACTCAATTCTCACTGGACAACAGTGTACTAAATGCTCCTGCATCTAATTCAGATGGTTTTTTCAAGAAATACATGTGCTCCTTCAACTTATCTGAAAAGCCTCTCTGGAGAAAACAGAGACTATCTCCTTCTTGAAAACTATTATTGGCAGGAAGGATTCCTTTAATAGGTGACTCAGTTCTCCCAGCGAAACGATGCACTAGGTGCTCCTGCTTTTAAAACAAATGGTTTTCTTTTGGGTGATACCCTGTTTCTTCAACTTAGTTGAATAGGCCTATTTGATGTAAACAGAGCCTATCTGCACCTTCAAACACCTAACATGCAAGAAGTATCCTTTGAAAAACTAACTCAGTTCTCACTGGGCAAAAATGTGCTAGATGCCCAAGTTTCTAACAAAGATGGTTTTCTTTTGAGAGATATATATGTTCCTCCTACTTCTCTGAATAGTCCTATCTGGGGCAAACTGAGCCTACCTGCACCTTGAAACACCTAGGTGGAAGAATGTATTCCTTTCCAAACCTAAATTGATTCTCACAGGGAAACGTGCTAGATGCAACAGCCTCTAACATAGATGATTTTCTTCTGAGAGATACATGTGTTTCTTCACGTCACATGAGTAGGCCTATTTGGAGAAATCAGAGCCTATCTCCACCTTGAAAACTCCAATTGGAGGAAGTATTCCTTTCAAACACTAACTCAATTCTCACAGGGAAACAATGTGCAAGATGGTCCTGCTTCTAACATATATGGGTTTCTTTTGAGAGATACATTTCTTTCTTCAAGTCCGCTGAATACACCTATTTAGAGCCAACAGACCTTCTCCACCTTGAAACACCTAGGTTGCAGAAAGTATTCTTTCAAAAACTAACTCAATTCTCACAGGGAAACAATGCAGTAGTTGTTCCTGCTTCTAACATGGATGATTTTCTTTATAGAGGTACATGTGTTTTCTCAACTCAGATGAGTAGGCCCATCTGGGACAAAATGAGCCTTTCTCCACCGTGAAAACTATTATTTGCAGGAAGTATTCGTTTCAAGAGCTAACTCAATTCTTACAGGGAAATATAGTGCTATATGCTGCAGCATCTAACATAGATGGTTTTCTTTTGAGGGATATAATGTTCCTTCAACACAGCACAATGAGTGTATTTGGAGAAAACTGAGCCTATTTACACCAAGAAAACTATGAATTGCTGGTAGTATTCCTTTCAAAAACTAACTGAAATCTCCCATGGAAACAGTGTGCTAGGTATATGCAGCTTCAAACACAGATTTTTCTCTTTTTAGAGATACATATTTTTCTTCAACTCAACTCAATATCTCTACCTGGAATACCTAAGTTACAGGCTGTATTCCTTACAAAAACTAACTCAGTTGTCACAGGGAAACAATATGCTAGATGCTCCTGCTTCTAACACAGATGGGTTCCTTTTGAACGATATATGTGTTTCTTCAACTTGGTTGCATAGACCTTTTTGGACCAAAATGAGCCTTTCTCCACCTTGAAAACTCTGAATTGCTAAATGATTACTTTCTAAAACTAACTCAACTCTCTATGGAAAACAATATGCTACGTGCTGCAACGTCTAACGTAGATGCTTTTCTTTGGAGAGATACAAGTGTTCTACCAAGCTGAATAGGCCTATTTGAAGCAAACAGAGCTTATCTCCACCTTGAAACACCTAAGTTGCAGGAAGCATTCCTTTCAAAAACTAAATAAATTCTCACTGGGCAACAATGAACTAGATGTTCCTGCTTCTAACACAGGTGGTTTTCTTTTGAGAAATACATGTGTTCCTTCAACTTTACCGAATAGGGCTATGTGGAGTAAACCGAGCCTATCTCCACCTTGTTAAACCTACTTTGCTGGATGTATTCTTTGAAAAACTAACTGAATTCTCAATGGGCAACAATGCGCCAGATGCTCCTGATTCTAACAAAATGCTTTTCTTTCAAGAGAAACATGTGTTCCTTCAACTTAGCTGAATATGCCTATCTGTAGCAAACAGAGGCTATCCTCACTTTGTAACACCTAAGTTGCAGGACATATTCCTTTCAAAAAGCTAACTCGATTCTCACCAGGAAAAAATGTGCTAGATGCGGAACCCTGCAACATAGATAGTTTTTTCTAGAGAGATATATGTGTTTCTTTAACTCAGCTGAATCGGCCATTTTGAAATTAATGAGCCTTTTTTCACCTTGGAAACTATGATTTATAGGAAGTTTTCTTTTCAAAAACTAACTGAAGCTCACAGGAAAACAATGTGCTGGATGCTCATGCATCTAACAAGATGATTTTCTTACAAGAGATATATGTTTTTATTCCACCTAGCTGAAAAGGCCTATTTGGAGCAAACAGAAAGACCTAAGTTGAAGGAAGTCTTCCTTGAAAAACTCTCTCAATTCTCACTTAGCCACAATGCACTAGATGCTCATGCTTCTCACACAGATGGTTTTCTTTCCAGTAATACAAATGTTTCTTCAACTTAGCTGAATAAGTCTACTTTGAGCAAACAGAGCCTATCTCCATCTTGAAACACCTAAGTTGCAGAAAGTATTCTTTTCAAAAGCTAACTCAATTCTCACAGGGAAACAATGCACTAGATGCTCCTGCTTCTAACATAGATGGCTTTCTTTATGGAGATACATGTTTATCTTCAACCTTGCTGAGTATGCCTGTTTGAACTAAGCATAGCTTACCTCCACCTTGAAACACCCAAGTTGCAGGAAGTATTCCTTGGAAAACTAACTCAATACTCACTGGGCAACAATGAGCTAGATGCTCCTGCTTCTAACACAGATGGTTGTCTTTGGAGATATACATTTGTTTCTTTACCTTAGCTGAATAGACATATTTGGAGCAAACAGAGGCTGTCTTCACCTTGTGACACCTAAGTTGCAGGAATAGTTCCTTTCAAAAGCTAACTAGAATTCTCACTTGGAAACAATGTTCTAGATGCCAAAGCTTTTAACACAGATTGTTCTCTTTGGAGAGACAAATGTGCTTCTTCAACTTAGATGAATAGGCCTATTTGGAACAAATGACCCTTTCTCCACCTGAAAAACTATGATTGTTCTGGAAGTATTTCTTTCAAAACCTAACTCACTTCTCAATCAGCAACAATTTGCTAGATGTCGTGCATCTAACATAGATGGATTTGGTTCGAGAGATATATGTGTTCCTTCAAATTAGCTGAATAGACATATTTTTAGCAAACAGAGCCAAATCTCCACCTTGAAACACCTAAGTTGCAGGAAGTATTCCTTGAAAAACTAACTCAATTGTCACTGGGCAACCAAGCCCTAACATGCCCCTGCTTCTAACACAGATGGTTTTCTTTCAAGAGACATGTGTTCCTTCAACTTAGCTGAATAGGCTTATCTGGATTAAACAGAGGCAATCTTCACCTTGTAACACCTAAGGTGCAGAAGCATTTCGTTCAAAAACTACCTCATTCTCACATTGAAACAATGTTCTATATGTCAATGCTTGTACAACACATGGTTGTCTTTGGAGAGATACATGTGTTTCTTCAACACAACTGAATAGGCCTATTTGGAACAAAATGAGCCTTTCTCCACCTTGAAACACAAAGGTCGCAGGAAGGATTCCTTGAAAAACTAACTCAATTCTCACTGGACAACAATGCGCTAGGTGCTCTTCCTTGTAACATAGATGGTTATCTTTCGAGAGAAACTTGTGCTCCTTCAACTTAGCTGAATAGGCCCATCTGCATCAAACAGAGCCTATCTCCACTTTGAAAACTATGATTTGAGGGAATATTCCCTTGAAAAACTAACTCAATTCTCAGTAATAAACTAGGTGCTTGCTATTCCTGCTTCTGACACAGATGGTTTTATGCCGAGAGATACAGATGTTTCTTCAGTTAGGTGAATAGGCCTATTTGAAACAAAATGAGCATTTCTCCAACTTGAAAGCTGTGATTTTTCTGGCAGTATTTCTTTCAAAAACTAACTGAATTCACACTGGGCAACAATGTCCTAGATGCTCCTGCTTCTAACACAGACAGTTTTGTTTGGAGAGATACATGTGTTCCTTCCAAGAAGCAGAACAGGCCTATCTGGAGGAACAGAGCCTATCTCCGCCTTGATCCACCCAATTTGCAGGAATTATTCCTTGAAAAGCTATCTAAGTTCCCACTGGACAACAATGCGGTAGATGCTCCTGCTTCTTACACAGATGGGTTTCATTCGAGAGATACATGTGTTCCTTCAACTTAGCAGAATAGTCCTATCTGGAGCAAAGAGAGGCTATCTTCACCTGGAAATATATGATTTGCAGGAAGTATTACTTGCAAAAAACTAACTCAATTCTCACAGGGAAACAATGTGCTAGATACGCCTGCTTCTAACACAGACAGTTTTCGTTTTAGCAATACATGTGTTTTCTCAATATAGCTGAATAAGCCTACTTGGAGCAAGCAGAGCCTATCTCCACCTTGAAACACCTAAGTCGCAGGAAGTAGTCCCTGAAAAACTAACTCAATTCTCACTGGACAACAGTGTACTAAATGCTCCTGCATCTAATTCAGATGGTTTTTTCAAGAAATACATGTGCTCCTTCAACTTATCTGAAAAGCCTCTCTGGAGAAAACAGAGACTATCTCCTTCTTGAAAACTATTATTGGCAGGAAGGATTCCTTTAATAGGTGACTCAGTTCTCCCAGCGAAACGATGCACTAGGTGCTCCTGCTTTTAAAACAAATGGTTTTCTTTTGGGTGATACCCTGTTTCTTCAACTTAGTTGAATAGGCCTATTTGATGTAAACAGAGCCTATCTGCACCTTCAAACACCTAACATGCAAGAAGTATCCTTTGAAAAACTAACTCAGTTCTCACTGGGCAAAAATGTGCTAGATGCCCAAGTTTCTAACAAAGATGGTTTTCTTTTGAGAGATATATATGTTCCTCCTACTTCTCTGAATAGTCCTATCTGGGGCAAACTGAGCCTACCTGCACCTTGAAACACCTAGGTGGAAGAATGTATTCCTTTCCAAACCTAAATTGATTCTCACAGGGAAACGTGCTAGATGCAACAGCCTCTAACATAGATGATTTTCTTCTGAGAGATACATGTGTTTCTTCACGTCACATGAGTAGGCCTATTTGGAGAAATCAGAGCCTATCTCCACCTTGAAAACTCCAATTGGAGGAAGTATTCCTTTCAAACACTAACTCAATTCTCACAGGGAAACAATGTGCAAGATGGTCCTGCTTCTAACATATATGGGTTTCTTTTGAGAGATACATTTCTTTCTTCAAGTCCGCTGAATACACCTATTTAGAGCCAACAGACCTTCTCCACCTTGAAACACCTAGGTTGCAGAAAGTATTCTTTCAAAAACTAACTCAATTCTCACAGGGAAACAATGCAGTAGTTGTTCCTGCTTCTAACATGGATGATTTTCTTTATAGAGGTACATGTGTTTTCTCAACTCAGATGAGTAGGCCCATCTGGGACAAAATGAGCCTTTCTCCACCGTGAAAACTATTATTTGCAGGAAGTATTCGTTTCAAGAGCTAACTCAATTCTTACAGGGAAATATAGTGCTATATGCTGCAGCATCTAACATAGATGGTTTTCTTTTGAGGGATATAATGTTCCTTCAACACAGCACAATGAGTGTATTTGGAGAAAACTGAGCCTATTTACACCAAGAAAACTATGAATTGCTGGTAGTATTCCTTTCAAAAACTAACTGAAATCTCCCATGGAAACAGTGTGCTAGGTATATGCAGCTTCAAACACAGATTTTTCTCTTTTTAGAGATACATATTTTTCTTCAACTCAACTCAATATCTCTACCTGGAATACCTAAGTTACAGGCTGTATTCCTTACAAAAACTAACTCAGTTGTCACAGGGAAACAATATGCTAGATGCTCCTGCTTCTAACACAGATGGGTTCCTTTTGAACGATATATGTGTTTCTTCAACTTGGTTGCATAGACCTTTTTGGACCAAAATGAGCCTTTCTCCACCTTGAAAACTCTGAATTGCTAAATGATTACTTTCTAAAACTAACTCAACTCTCTATGGAAAACAATATGCTACGTGCTGCAACGTCTAACGTAGATGCTTTTCTTTGGAGAGATACAAGTGTTCTACCAAGCTGAATAGGCCTATTTGAAGCAAACAGAGCTTATCTCCACCTTGAAACACCTAAGTTGCAGGAAGCATTCCTTTCAAAAACTAAATAAATTCTCACTGGGCAACAATGAACTAGATGTTCCTGCTTCTAACACAGGTGGTTTTCTTTTGAGAAATACATGTGTTCCTTCAACTTAACCGAATAGGGCTATGTGGAGTAAACCGAGCCTATCTCCACCTTGTTAAACCTACTTTGCTGGATGTATTCTTTGAAAAACTAACTGAATTCTCAATGGGCAACAATGCGCCAGATGCTCCTGATTCTAACAAAATGCTTTTCTTTCAAGAGAAACATGTGTTCCTTCAACTTAGCTGAATATGCCTATCTGTAGCAAACAGAGGCTATCCTCACTTTGTAACACCTAAGTTGCAGGACATATTCCTTTCAAAAAGCTAACTCGATTCTCACCAGGAAAAAATGTGCTAGATGCGGAACCCTGCAACATAGATAGTTTTTTCTAGAGAGATATATGTGTTTCTTTAACTCAGCTGAATCGGCCATTTTGAAATTAATGAGCCTTTTTTCACCTTGGAAACTATGATTTATAGGAAGTTTTCTTTTCAAAAACTAACTGAAGCTCACAGGAAAACAATGTGCTGGATGCTCATGCATCTAACAAGATGATTTTCTTACAAGAGATATATGTTTTTATTCCACCTAGCTGAAAAGGCCTATTTGGAGCAAACAGAAAGACCTAAGTTGAAGGAAGTCTTCCTTGAAAAACTCTCTCAATTCTCACTTAGCCACAATGCACTAGATGCTCATGCTTCTCACACAGATGGTTTTCTTTCCAGTAATACAAATGTTTCTTCAACTTAGCTGAATAAGTCTACTTTGAGCAAACAGAGCCTATCTCCATCTTGAAACACCTAAGTTGCAGAAAGTATTCTTTTCAAAAGCTAACTCAATTCTCACAGGGAAACAATGCACTAGATGCTCCTGCTTCTAACATAGATGGCTTTCTTTATGGAGATACATGTTTATCTTCAACCTTGCTGAGTATGCCTGTTTGAACTAAGCATAGCTTACCTCCACCTTGAAACACCCAAGTTGCAGGAAGTATTCCTTGGAAAACTAACTCAATACTCACTGGGCAACAATGAGCTAGATGCTCCTGCTTCTAACACAGATGGTTGTCTTTGGAGATATACATTTGTTTCTTTACCTTAGCTGAATAGACATATTTGGAGCAAACAGAGGCTGTCTTCACCTTGTGACACCTAAGTTGCAGGAATAGTTCCTTTCAAAAGCTAACTAGAATTCTCACTTGGAAACAATGTTCTAGATGCCAAAGCTTTTAACACAGATTGTTCTCTTTGGAGAGACAAATGTGCTTCTTCAACTTAGATGAATAGGCCTATTTGGAACAAATGACCCTTTCTCCACCTGAAAAACTATGATTGTTCTGGAAGTATTTCTTTCAAAACCTAACTCACTTCTCAATCAGCAACAATTTGCTAGATGTCGTGCATCTAACATAGATGGATTTGGTTCGAGAGATATATGTGTTCCTTCAAATTAGCTGAATAGACATATTTTTAGCAAACAGAGCCAAATCTCCACCTTGAAACACCTAAGTTGCAGGAAGTATTCCTTGAAAAACTAACTCAATTGTCACTGGGCAACCAAGCCCTAACATGCCCCTGCTTCTAACACAGATGGTTTTCTTTCAAGAGACATGTGTTCCTTCAACTTAGCTGAATAGGCTTATCTGGATTAAACAGAGGCAATCTTCACCTTGTAACACCTAAGGTGCAGAAGCATTTCGTTCAAAAACTACCTCATTCTCACATTGAAACAATGTTCTATATGTCAATGCTTGTACAACACATGGTTGTCTTTGGAGAGATACATGTGTTTCTTCAACACAACTGAATAGGCCTATTTGGAACAAAATGAGCCTTTCTCCACCTTGAAACACAAAGGTCGCAGGAAGGATTCCTTGAAAAACTAACTCAATTCTCACTGGACAACAATGCGCTAGGTGCTCTTCCTTGTAACATAGATGGTTATCTTTCGAGAGAAACTTGTGCTCCTTCAACTTAGCTGAATAGGCCCATCTGCATCAAACAGAGCCTATCTCCACTTTGAAAACTATGATTTGAGGGAATATTCCCTTGAAAAACTAACTCAATTCTCAGTAATAAACTAGGTGCTTGCTATTCCTGCTTCTGACACAGATGGTTTTATGCCGAGAGATACAGATGTTTCTTCAGTTAGGTGAATAGGCCTATTTGAAACAAAATGAGCATTTCTCCAACTTGAAAGCTGTGATTTTTCTGGCAGTATTTCTTTCAAAAACTAACTGAATTCACACTGGGCAACAATGTCCTAGATGCTCCTGCTTCTAACACAGACAGTTTTGTTTGGAGAGATACATGTGTTCCTTCCAAGAAGCAGAACAGGCCTATCTGGAGGAACAGAGCCTATCTCCGCCTTGATCCACCCAATTTGCAGGAATTATTCCTTGAAAAGCTATCTAAGTTCCCACTGGACAACAATGCGGTAGATGCTCCTGCTTCTTACACAGATGGGTTTCATTCGAGAGATACATGTGTTCCTTCAACTTAGCAGAATAGTCCTATCTGGAGCAAAGAGAGGCTATCTTCACCTGGAAATATATGATTTGCAGGAAGTATTACTTGCAAAAAACTAACTCAATTCTCACAGGGAAACAATGTGCTAGATACGCCTGCTTCTAACACAGACAGTTTTCGTTTTAGCAATACATGTGTTTTCTCAATATAGCTGAATAAGCCTACTTGGAGCAAGCAGAGCCTATCTCCACCTTGAAACACCTAAGTCGCAGGAAGTAGTCCCTGAAAAACTAACTCAATTCTCACTGGACAACAGTGTACTAAATGCTCCTGCATCTAATTCAGATGGTTTTTTCAAGAAATACATGTGCTCCTTCAACTTATCTGAAAAGCCTCTCTGGAGAAAACAGAGACTATCTCCTTCTTGAAAACTATTATTGGCAGGAAGGATTCCTTTAATAGGTGACTCAGTTCTCCCAGCGAAACGATGCACTAGGTGCTCCTGCTTTTAAAACAAATGGTTTTCTTTTGGGTGATACCCTGTTTCTTCAACTTAGTTGAATAGGCCTATTTGATGTAAACAGAGCCTATCTGCACCTTCAAACACCTAACATGCAAGAAGTATCCTTTGAAAAACTAACTCAGTTCTCACTGGGCAAAAATGTGCTAGATGCCCAAGTTTCTAACAAAGATGGTTTTCTTTTGAGAGATATATATGTTCCTCCTACTTCTCTGAATAGTCCTATCTGGGGCAAACTGAGCCTACCTGCACCTTGAAACACCTAGGTGGAAGAATGTATTCCTTTCCAAACCTAAATTGATTCTCACAGGGAAACGTGCTAGATGCAACAGCCTCTAACATAGATGATTTTCTTCTGAGAGATACATGTGTTTCTTCAAGTCACATGAGTAGGCTTATTTGGAGAAATCAGAGCCTATCTCCACCTTGAAAACTCCAATTGGAGGAAGTATTCCTTTCAAACACTAACTCAATTCTCACAGGGAAACAATGTGCAAGATGGTCCTGCTTCTAACATATATGGGTTTCTTTTGAGAGATACATTTCTTTCTTCAAGTCCGCTGAATACACCTATTTAGAGCCAACAGACCTTCTCCACCTTGAAACACCTAGGTTGCAGAAAGTATTCTTTCAAAAACTAACTCAATTCTCACAGGGAAACAATGCAGTAGTTGTTCCTGCTTCTAACATGGATGATTTTCTTTATAGAGGTACATGTGTTTTCTCAACTCAGATGAGTAGGCCCATCTGGGACAAAATGAGCCTTTCTCCACCGTGAAAACTATTATTTGCAGGAAGTATTCGTTTCAAGAGCTAACTCAATTCTTACAGGGAAATATAGTGCTATATGCTGCAGCATCTAACATAGATGGTTTTCTTTTGAGGGATATAATGTTTCTTCAACACAGCACAATGAGTGTATTTGGAGAAAACTGAGCCTATTTACACCAGGAAAACTATGAATTGCTGGTAGTATTCCTTTCAAAAACTAACTGAAATCTCCCATGGAAACAGTGTGCTAGGTATATGCAGCTTCAAACACAGATTTTTCTCTTTTTAGAGATACATATTTTTCTTCAACTCAACTCAATATCTCTACCTGGAATACCTAAGTTACAGGCTGTATTCCTTACAAAAACTAACTCAGTTGTCACAGGGAAACAATATGCTAGATGCTCCTGCTTCTAACACAGATGGGTTCCTTTTGAACGATATATGTGTTTCTTCAACTTGGTTGCATAGACCTTTTTGGACCAAAATGAGCCTTTCTCCACCTTGAAAACTCTGAATTGCTAAATGATTACTTTCTAAAACTAACTCAACTCTCTATGGAAAACAATATGCTACGTGCTGCAACGTCTAACGTAGATGCTTTTCTTTGGAGAGATACAAGTGTTCTACCAAGCTGAATAGGCCTATTTGAAGCAAACAGAGCTTATCTCCACCTTGAAACACCTAAGTTGCAGGAAGCATTCCTTTCAAAAACTAAATAAATTCTCACTGGGCAACAATGAACTAGATGTTCCTGCTTCTAACACAGGTGGTTTTCTTTTGAGAAATACATGTGTTCCTTCAACTTAACCGAATAGGGCTATGTGGAGTAAACCGAGCCTATCTCCACCTTGTTAAACCTACTTTGCTGGATGTATTCTTTGAAAAACTAACTGAATTCTCAATGGGCAACAATGCGCCAGATGCTCCTGATTCTAACAAAATGCTTTTCTTTCAAGAGAAACATGTGTTCCTTCAACTTAGCTGAATATGCCTATCTGTAGCAAACAGAGGCTATCCTCACTTTGTAACACCTAAGTTGCAGGACATATTCCTTTCAAAAAGCTAACTCGATTCTCACCAGGAAAAAATGTGCTAGATGCGGAACCCTGCAACATAGATAGTTTTTTCTAGAGAGATATATGTGTTTCTTTAACTCAGCTAAATCGGCCATTTTGAAATTAATGAGCCTTTTTTCACCTTGGAAACTATGATTTATAGGAAGTTTTCTTTTCAAAAACTAACTGAAGCTCACAGGAAAACAATGTGCTGGATGCTCATGCATCTAACAAGATGATTTTCTTACAAGAGATATATGTTTTTATTCCACTTAGCTGAAAAGGCCTATTTGGAGCAAACAGAGCCGATCTCCAACTTGAAAGACCTAAGTTGCAGGAAGTCTTCCTTGAAAAACTCTCTCAATTCTCACTTAGCCACAATGCACTAGATGCTCATGCTTCTCACACAGATGGTTTTCTTTCCAGTAATACAAATGTTTCTTCAACTTAGCTGAATAAGTCTACTTTGAGCAAACAGAGCCTATCTCCATCTTGAAACACCTAAGTTGCAGAAAGTATTCTTTTCAAAAGGTAACTCAATTCTCACAGGGAAACAATGCACTAGATGCTCCTGCTTCTAACATAGATGGCTTTCTTTATGGAGATACATGTTTATCTTCAACCTTGCTGAGTATGCCTGTTTGAACTAAGCATAGCTTACCTCCACCTTGAAACATCCAAGTTGCAGGAAGTATTCCTTGGAAAACTAACTCAATACTCACTGGGCAACAATGAGCTAGATGCTCCTGCTTCTAACACAGATGGTTGTCTTTGGAGATATACATTTGTTTCTTTACCTTAGCTGAATAGACATATTTGGAGCAAACAGAGGCTGTCTTCACCTTGTGACACCTAAGTTGCAGGAATAGTTCCTTTCAAAAGCTAACTAGAATTCTCACTTGGAAACAATGTTCTAGATGCCAAAGCTTTTAACACAGATTGTTCTCCTTGGAGAGACAAATGTGCTTCTTCAACTTAGATGAATAGGCCTATTTGGAACAAATGACCCTTTCTCCACCTGAAAAACTATGATTGTTCTGGAAGTATTTCTTTCAAAACCTAACTCACTTCTCAATCAGCAACAATTTGCTAGATGTCGTGCATCTAACATAGATGGATTTGGTTCGAGAGATATATGTGTTCCTTCAAATTAGCTGAATAGACATATTTTTAGCAAACAGAGCCAAATCTCCAAATTGAAACACCTAAGTTGCAGGAAGTATTCCTTGAAAAACTAACTCAATTGTCACTGGGCAACCAAGCCCTAACATGCCCCTGCTTCTAACACAGATGGTTTTCTTTCAAGAGACATGTGTTCCTTCAACTTAGCTGAATAGGCTTATCTGGATTAAACAGAGGCAATCTTCACCTTGTAACACCTAAGGTGCAGAAGCATTTCGTTCAAAAACTACCTCATTCTCACATTGAAACAATGTTCTATATGTCAATGCTTGTACAACACATGGTTGTCTTTGGAGAGATACATGTGTTTCTTCAACACAACTGAATAGGCCTATTTGGAACAAAATGAGCCTTTCTCCACCTTGAAACACAAAGGTCGCAGGAAGGATTCCTTGAAAAACTAACTCAATTCTCACTGGACAACAATGCGCTAGGTGCTCTTCCTTGTGACATAGATGGTTATCTTTCGAGAGAAACTTGTGCTCCTTCAACTTAGCTGAATAGGCCCATCTGCATCAAACAGAGCCTATCTCCACTTTGAAAACTATGATTTGAGGGAATATTCCCTTGAAAAACTAACTCAATTCTCAGTAATAAACTAGGTGCTTGCTATTCCTGCTTCTGACACAGATGGTTTTATGCCGAGAGATACAGATGTTTCTTCAGTTAGGTGAATAGGCCTATTTGAAACAAAATGAGCATTTCTCCAACTTGAAAGCTGTGATTTTTCTGGCAGTATTTCTTTCAAAAACTAACTGAATTCACACTGGGCAACAATGTCCTAGATGCTCCTGCTTCTAACACAGACAGTTTTGTTTGGAGAGATACATGTGTTCCTTCCAAGAAGCAGAACAGGCCTATCTGGAGGAACAGAGCCTATCTCCGCCTTGATCCACCCAATTTGCAGGAATTATTCCTTGAAAAGCTATCTAAGTTCCCACTGGACAACAATGCGGTAGATGCTCCTGCTTCTTACACAGATGGGTTTCATTCGAGAGATACATGTGTTCCTTCAACTTAGCAGAATAGTCCTATCTGGAGCAAAGAGAGGCTATCTTCACCTGGAAATATGTGATTTGCAGGAAGTATTACTTGCAAAAAACTAACTCAATTCTCACAGGGAAACAATGTGCTAGATACGCCTGCTTCTAACACAGACAGTTTTCGTTTTAGCAATACATGTGTTTTCTCAATATAGCTGAATAAGCCTACTTGGAGCAAGCAGAGCCTATCTCCACCTTGAAACACCTAAGTCGCAGGAAGTAGTCCCTGAAAAACTAACTCAATTCTCACTGGACAACAGTGTACTAAATGCTCCTGCATCTAATTCAGATGGTTTTTTCAAGAAATACATGTGCTCCTTCAACTTATCTGAAAAGCCTCTCTGGAGAAAACAGAGACTATCTCCTTCTTGAAAACTATTATTGGCAGGAAGGATTCCTTTAATAGGTGACTCAGTTCTCCCAGCGAAACGATGCACTAGGTGCTCCTGCTTTTAAAACAAATGGTTTTCTTTTGGGTGATACCCTGTTTCTTCAACTTAGTTGAATAGGCCTATTTGATGTAAACAGAGCCTATCTGCACCTTCAAACACCTAACATGCAAGAAGTATCCTTTGAAAAACTAACTCAGTTCTCACTGGGCAAAAATGTGCTAGATGCCCAAGTTTCTAACAAAGATGGTTTTCTTTTGAGAGATATATATGTTCCTCCTACTTCTCTGAATAGTCCTATCTGGGGCAAACTGAGCCTACCTGCACCTTGAAACACCTAGGTGGAAGAATGTATTCCTTTCCAAACCTAAATTGATTCTCACAGGGAAACGTGCTAGATGCAACAGCCTCTAACATAGATGATTTTCTTCTGAGAGATACATGTGTTTCTTCAAGTCACATGAGTAGGCCTATTTGGAGAAATCAGAGCCTATCTCCACCTTGAAAACTCCAATTGGAGGAAGTATTCCTTTCAAACACTAACTCAATTCTCACAGGGAAACAATGTGCAAGATGGTCCTGCTTCTAACATATATGGGTTTCTTTTGAGAGATACATTTCTTTCTTCAAGTCCGCTGAATACACCTATTTAGAGCCAACAGACCTTCTCCACCTTGAAACACCTAGGTTGCAGAAAGTATTCTTTCAAAAACTAAGTCAATTCTCACAGGGAAACAATGCAGTAGTTGTTCCTGCTTCTAACATGGATGATTTTCTTTATAGAGGTACATGTGTTTTCTCAACTCAGATGAGTAGGCCCATCTGGGACAAAATGAGCCTTTCTCCACCGTGAAAACTATTATTTGCAGGAAGTATTCGTTTCAAGAGCTAACTCAATTCTTACAGGGAAATATAGTGCTATATGCTGCAGCATCTAACATAGATGGTTTTCTTTTGAGGGATATAATGTTTCTTCAACACAGCACAATGAGTGTATTTGGAGAAAACTGAGCCTATTTACACCAAGAAAACTATGAATTGCTGGTAGTATTCCTTTCAAAAACTAACTGAAATCTCCCATGGAAACAGTGTGCTAGGTATATGCAGCTTCAAACACAGATTTTTCTCTTTTTAGAGATACATATTTTTCTTCAACTCAACTCAATATCTCTACCTGGAATACCTAAGTTACAGGCTGTATTCCTTACAAAAACTAACTCAGTTGTCACAGGGAAACAATATGCTAGATGCTCCTGCTTCTAACACAGATGGGTTCCTTTTGAACGATATATGTGTTTCTTCAACTTGGTTGCATAGACCTTTTTGGACCAAAATGAGCCTTTCTCCACCTTGAAAACTCTGAATTGCTAAATGATTACTTTCTAAAACTAACTCAACTCTCTATGGAAAACAATATGCTACGTGCTGCAACGTCTAACGTAGATGCTTTTCTTTGGAGAGATACAAGTGTTCTACCAAGCTGAATAGGCCTATTTGAAGCAAACAGAGCTTATCTCCACCTTGAAACACCTAAGTTGCAGGAAGCATTCCTTTCAAAAACTAAATAAATTCTCACTGGGCAACAATGAACTAGATGTTCCTGCTTCTAACACAGGTGGTTTTCTTTTGAGAAATACATGTGTTCCTTCAACTTAACCGAATAGGGCTATGTGGAGTAAACCGAGCCTATCTCCACCTTGTTAAACCTACTTTGCTGGATGTATTCTTTGAAAAACTAACTGAATTCTCAATGGGCAACAATGCGCCAGATGCTCCTGATTCTAACAAAATGCTTTTCTTTCAAGAGAAACATGTGTTCCTTCAACTTAGCTGAATATGCCTATCTGTAGCAAACAGAGGCTATCCTCACTTTGTAACACCTAAGTTGCAGGACATATTCCTTTCAAAAAGCTAACTCGATTCTCACCAGGAAAAAATGTGCTAGATGCGGAACCCTGCAACATAGATAGTTTTTTCTAGAGAGATATATGTGTTTCTTTAACTCAGCTAAATCGGCCATTTTGAAATTAATGAGCCTTTTTTCACCTTGGAAACTATGATTTATAGGAAGTTTTCTTTTCAAAAACTAACTGAAGCTCACAGGAAAACAATGTGCTGGATGCTCATGCATCTAACAAGATGATTTTCTTACAAGAGATATATGTTTTTATTCCACCTAGCTGAAAAGGCCTATTTGGAGCAAACAGAGCCGATCTCCAACTTGAAAGACCTAAGTTGCAGGAAGTCTTCCTTGAAAAACTCTCTCAATTCTCACTTAGCCACAATGCACTAGATGCTCATGCTTCTCACACAGATGGTTTTCTTTCCAGTAATACAAATGTTTCTTCAACTTAGCTGAATAAGTCTACTTTGAGCAAACAGAGCCTATCTCCATCTTGAAACACCTAAGTTGCAGAAAGTATTCTTTTCAAAAGCTAACTCAATTCTCACAGGGAAACAATGCACTAGATGCTCCTGCTTCTAACATAGATGGCTTTCTTTATGGAGATACATGTTTATCTTCAACCTTGCTGAGTATGCCTGTTTGAACTAAGCATAGCTTACCTCCACCTTGAAACACCCAAGTTGCAGGAAGTATTCCTTGGAAAACTAACTCAATACTCACTGGGCAACAATGAGCTAGATGCTCCTGCTTCTAACACAGATGGTTGTCTTTGGAGATATACATTTGTTTCTTTACCTTAGCTGAATAGACATATTTGGAGCAAACAGAGGCTGTCTTCACCTTGTGACACCTAAGTTGCAGGAATAGTTCCTTTCAAAAGCTAACTAGAATTCTCACTTGGAAACAATGTTCTAGATGCCAAAGCTTTTAACACAGTTTGTTCTCCTTGGAGAGACAAATGTGCTTCTTCAACTTAGATGAATAGGCCTATTTGGAACAAATGACCCTTTCTCCACCTGAAAAACTATGATTGTTCTGGAAGTATTTCTTTCAAAACCTAACTCACTTCTCAATCAGCAACAATTTGCTAGATGTCGTGCATCTAACATAGATGGATTTGGTTCGAGAGATATATGTGTTCCTTCAAATTAGCTGAATAGACATATTTTTAGCAAACAGAGCCAAATCTCCAAATTGAAACACCTAAGTTGCAGGAAGTATTCCTTGAAAAACTAACTCAATTGTCACTGGGCAACCAAGCCCTAACATGCCCCTGCTTCTAACACAGATGGTTTTCTTTCAAGAGACATGTGTTCCTTCAACTTAGCTGAATAGGCTTATCTGGATTAAACAGAGGCAATCTTCACCTTGTAACACCTAAGGTGCAGAAGCATTTCGTTCAAAAACTACCTCATTCTCACATTGAAACAATGTTCTATATGTCAATGCTTGTACAACACATGGTTGTCTTTGGAGAGATACATGTGTTTCTTCAACACAACTGAATAGGCCTATTTGGAACAAAATGAGCCTTTCTCCACCTTGAAACACAAAGGTCGCAGGAAGGATTCCTTGAAAAACTAACTCAATTCTCACTGGACAACAATGCGCTAGGTGCTCTTCCTTGTAACATAGATGGTTATCTTTCGAGAGAAACTTGTGCTCCTTCAACTTAGCTGAATAGGCCCATCTGCATCAAACAGAGCCTATCTCCACTTTGAAAACTATGATTTGAGGGAATATTCCCTTGAAAAACTAACTCAATTCTCAGTAATAAACTAGGTGCTTGCTATTCCTGCTTCTGACACAGATGGTTTTATGCCGAGAGATACAGATGTTTCTTCAGTTAGGTGAATAGGCCTATTTGAAACAAAATGAGCATTTCTCCAACTTGAAAGCTGTGATTTTTCTGGCAGTATTTCTTTCAAAAACTAACTGAATTCACACTGGGCAACAATGTCCTAGATGCTCCTGCTTCTAACACAGACAGTTTTGTTTGGAGAGATACATGTGTTCCTTCCAAGAAGCAGAACAGGCCTATCTGGAGGAACAGAGCCTATCTCCGCCTTGATCCACCCAATTTGCAGGAATTATTCCTTGAAAAGCTATCTAAGTTCCCACTGGACAACAATGCGGTAGATGCTCCTGCTTCTTACACAGATGGGTTTCATTCGAGAGATACATGTGTTCCTTCAACTTAGCAGAATAGTCCTATCTGGAGCAAAGAGAGGCTATCTTCACCTGGAAATATATGATTTGCAGGAAGTATTACTTGCAAAAAACTAACTCAATTCTCACAGGGAAACAATGTGCTAGATACGCCTGCTTCTAACACAGACAGTTTTCGTTTTAGCAATACATGTGTTTTCTCAATATAGCTGAATAAGCCTACTTGGAGCAAGCAGAGCCTATCTCCACCTTGAAACACCTAAGTCGCAGGAAGTAGTCCCTGAAAAACTAACTCAATTCTCACTGGACAACAGTGTACTAAATGCTCCTGCATCTAATTCAGATGGTTTTTTCAAGAAATACATGTGCTCCTTCAACTTATCTGAAAAGCCTCTCTGGAGAAAACAGAGACTATCTCCTTCTTGAAAACTATTATTGGCAGGAAGGATTCCTTTAATAGGTGACTCAGTTCTCCCAGCGAAACGATGCACTAGGTGCTCCTGCTTTTAAAACAAATGGTTTTCTTTTGGGTGATACCCTGTTTCTTCAACTTAGTTGAATAGGCCTATTTGATGTAAACAGAGCCTATCTGCACCTTCAAACACCTAACATGCAAGAAGTATCCTTTGAAAAACTAACTCAGTTCTCACTGGGCAAAAATGTGCTAGATGCCCAAGTTTCTAACAAAGATGGTTTTCTTTTGAGAGATATATATGTTCCTCCTACTTCTCTGAATAGTCCTATCTGGGGCAAACTGAGCCTACCTGCACCTTGAAACACCTAGGTGGAAGAATGTATTCCTTTCCAAACCTAAATTGATTCTCACAGGGAAACGTGCTAGATGCAACAGCCTCTAACATAGATGATTTTCTTCTGAGAGATACATGTGTTTCTTCAAGTCACATGAGTAGGCCTATTTGGAGAAATCAGAGCCTATCTCCACCTTGAAAACTCCAATTGGAGGAAGTATTCCTTTCAAACACTAACTCAATTCTCACAGGGAAACAATGTGCAAGATGGTCCTGCTTCTAACATATATGGGTTTCTTTTGAGAGATACATTTCTTTCTTCAAGTCCGCTGAATACACCTATTTAGAGCCAACAGACCTTCTCCACCTTGAAACACCTAGGTTGCAGAAAGTATTCTTTCAAAAACTAAGTCAATTCTCACAGGGAAACAATGCAGTAGTTGTTCCTGCTTCTAACATGGATGATTTTCTTTATAGAGGTACATGTGTTTTCTCAACTCAGATGAGTAGGCCCATCTGGGACAAAATGAGCCTTTCTCCACCGTGAAAACTATTATTTGCAGGAAGTATTCGTTTCAAGAGCTAACTCAATTCTTACAGGGAAATATAGTGCTATATGCTGCAGCATCTAACATAGATGGTTTTCTTTTGAGGGATATAATGTTTCTTCAACACAGCACAATGAGTGTATTTGGAGAAAACTGAGCCTATTTACACCAAGAAAACTATGAATTGCTGGTAGTATTCCTTTCAAAAACTAACTGAAATCTCCCATGGAAACAGTGTGCTAGGTATATGCAGCTTCAAACACAGATTTTTCTCTTTTTAGAGATACATATTTTTCTTCAACTCAACTCAATATCTCTACCTGGAATACCTAAGTTACAGGCTGTATTCCTTACAAAACTAACTCAGTTGTCACAGGGAAACAATATGCTAGATGCTCCTGCTTCTAACACAGATGGGTTCCTTTTGAACGATATATGTGTTTCTTCAACTTGGTTGCATAGACCTTTTTGGACCAAAATGAGCCTTTCTCCACCTTGAAAACTCTGAATTGCTAAATGATTACTTTCTAAAACTAACTCAACTCTCTATGGAAAACAATATGCTACGTGCTGCAACGTCTAACGTAGATGCTTTTCTTTGGAGAGATACAAGTGTTCTACCAAGCTGAATAGGCCTATTTGAAGCAAACAGAGCTTATCTCCACCTTGAAACACCTAAGTTGCAGGAAGCATTCCTTTCAAAAACTAAATAAATTCTCACTGGGCAACAATGAACTAGATGTTCCTGCTTCTAACACAGGTGGTTTTCTTTTGAGAAATACATGTGTTCCTTCAACTTAACCGAATAGGGCTATGTGGAGTAAACCGAGCCTATCTCCACCTTGTTAAACCTACTTTGCTGGATGTATTCTTTGAAAAACTAACTGAATTCTCAATGGGCAACAATGCGCCAGATGCTCCTGATTCTAACAAAATGCTTTTCTTTCAAGAGAAACATGTGTTCCTTCAACTTAGCTGAATATGCCTATCTGTAGCAAACAGAGGCTATCCTCACTTTGTAACACCTAAGTTGCAGGACATATTCCTTTCAAAAAGCTAACTCGATTCTCACCAGGAAAAAATGTGCTAGATGCGGAACCCTGCAACATAGATAGTTTTTTCTAGAGAGATATATGTGTTTCTTTAACTCAGCTGAATCGGCCATTTTGAAATTAATGAGCCTTTTTTCACCTTGGAAACTATGATTTATAGGAAGTTTTCTTTTCAAAAACTAACTGAAGCTCACAGGAAAACAATGTGCTGGATGCTCATGCATCTAACAAGATGATTTTCTTACAAGAGATATATGTTTTTATTCCACCTAGCTGAAAAGGCCTATTTGGAGCAAACAGAGCCTATCTCCACCTTGAAAGACCTAAGTTGCAGGAAGTCTTCCTTGAAAAACTCTCTCAATTCTCACTTAGCCACAATGCACTAAATGCTCATGCTTCTCACACAGATGGTTTTCTTTCCAGTAATACAAATGTTTCTTCAACTTAGCTGAATAAGTCTACTTTGAGCAAACAGAACCTATCTCCATCTTGAAACACCTAAGTTGCAGAAAGTATTCTTTTCAAAAGCTAACTCAATTCTCACAGGGAAACAATGCACTAGATGCTCCTGCTTCTAACATAGATGGCTTTCTTTATGGAGATACATGTTTATCTTCAACCTTGCTGAGTATGCCTGTTTGAACTAAGCCTAGTTTACCTCCACCTTGAAACACCCAAGTTGCAGGAAGTATTCCTTGGAAAACTAACTCAATACTCACTGGGCAACAATGAGCTAGATGCTCCTGCTTCTAACACAGATGGTTGTCTTTGGAGATATACATTTGTTTCTTTACCTTAGCTGAATAGACATATTTGGAGCAAACAGAGGCTGTCTTCACCTTGTGACACCTAAGTTGCAGGAATAGTTCCTTTCAAAAGCTAACTAGAATTCTCACTTGGAAACAATGTTCTAGATGCCAAAGCTTTTAACACAGATTGTTCTCTTTGGAGAGACAAATGTGCTTCTTCAACTTAGATGAATAGGCCTATTTGGAACAAATGACCCTTTCTCCACCTGAAAAACTATGATTGTTCTGGAAGTATTTCTTTCAAAACCTAACTCACTTCTCAATCAGCAACAATTTGCTAGATGTCGTGCATCTAACATAGATGGATTTGGTTCGAGAGATATATGTGTTCCTTCAAATTAGCTGAATAGACATATTTTTAGCAAACAGAGCCAAATCTCCACCTTGAAACACCTAAGTTGCAGGAAGTATTCCTTGAAAAACTAACTCAATTGTCACTGGGCAACCAAGCCCTAACATGCCCCTGCTTCTAACACAGATGGTTTTCTTTCAAGAGACATGTGTTCCTTCAACTTAGCTGAATAGGCTTATCTGGATTAAACAGAGGCAATCTTCACCTTGTAACACCTAAGGTGCAGAAGCATTTCGTTCAAAAACTACCTCATTCTCACATTGAAACAATGTTCTATATGTCAATGCTTGTACAACACATGGTTGTCTTTGGAGAGATACATGTGTTTCTTCAACACAACTGAATAGGCCTATTTGGAACAAAATGAGCCTTTCTCCACCTTGAAACACAAAGGTCGCAGGAAGGATTCCTTGAAAAACTAACTCAATTCTCACTGGACAACAATGCGCTAGGTGCTCTTCCTTGTAACATAGATGGTTATCTTTCGAGAGAAACTTGTGCTCCTTCAACTTAGCTGAATAGGCCCATCTGCATCAAACAGAGCCTATCTCCACTTTGAAAACTATGATTTGAGGGAATATTCCCTTGAAAAACTAACTCAATTCTCAGTAATAAACTAGGTGCTTGCTATTCCTGCTTCTGACACAGATGGTTTTATGCCGAGAGATACAGATGTTTCTTCAGTTAGGTGAATAGGCCTATTTGAAACAAAATGAGCATTTCTCCAACTTGAAAGCTGTGATTTTTCTGGCAGTATTTCTTTCAAAAACTAACTGAATTCACACTGGGCAACAATGTCCTAGATGCTCCTGCTTCTAACACAGACAGTTTTGTTTGGAGAGATACATGTGTTCCTTCCAAGAAGCAGAACAGGCCTATCTGGAGGAACAGAGCCTATCTCCGCCTTGATCCACCCAATTTGCAGGAATTATTCCTTGAAAAGCTATCTAAGTTCCCACTGGACAACAATGCGGTAGATGCTCCTGCTTCTTACACAGATGGGTTTCATTCGAGAGATACATGTGTTCCTTCAACTTAGCAGAATAGTCCTATCTGGAGCAAAGAGAGGCTATCTTCACCTGGAAATATATGATTTGCAGGAAGTATTACTTGCAAAAAACTAACTCAATTCTCACAGGGAAACAATGTGCTAGATACGCCTGCTTCTAACACAGACAGTTTTCGTTTTAGCAATACATGTGTTTTCTCAATATAGCTGAATAAGCCTACTTGGAGCAAGCAGAGCCTATCTCCACCTTGAAACACCTAAGTCGCAGGAAGTAGTCCCTGAAAAACTAACTCAATTCTCACTGGACAACAGTGTACTAAATGCTCCTGCATCTAATTCAGATGGTTTTTTCAAGAAATACATGTGCTCCTTCAACTTATCTGAAAAGCCTCTCTGGAGAAAACAGAGACTATCTCCTTCTTGAAAACTATTATTGGCAGGAAGGATTCCTTTAATAGGTGACTCAGTTCTCCCAGCGAAACGATGCACTAGGTGCTCCTGCTTTTAAAACAAATGGTTTTCTTTTGGGTGATACCCTGTTTCTTCAACTTAGTTGAATAGGCCTATTTGATGTAAACAGAGCCTATCTGCACCTTCAAACACCTAACATGCAAGAAGTATCCTTTGAAAAACTAACTCAGTTCTCACTGGGCAAAAATGTGCTAGATGCCCAAGTTTCTAACAAAGATGGTTTTCTTTTGAGAGATATATATGTTCCTCCTACTTCTCTGAATAGTCCTATCTGGGGCAAACTGAGCCTACCTGCACCTTGAAACACCTAGGTGGAAGAATGTATTCCTTTCCAAACCTAAATTGATTCTCACAGGGAAACGTGCTAGATGCAACAGCCTCTAACATAGATGATTTTCTTCTGAGAGATACATGTGTTTCTTCAAGTCACATGAGTAGGCCTATTTGGAGAAATCAGAGCCTATCTCCACCTTGAAAACTCCAATTGGAGGAAGTATTCCTTTCAAACACTAACTCAATTCTCACAGGGAAACAATGTGCAAGATGGTCCTGCTTCTAACATATATGGGTTTCTTTTGAGAGATACATTTCTTTCTTCAAGTCCGCTGAATACACCTATTTAGAGCCAACAGACCTTCTCCACCTTGAAACACCTAGGTTGCAGAAAGTATTCTTTCAAAAACTAACTCAATTCTCACAGGGAAACAATGCAGTAGTTGTTCCTGCTTCTAACATGGATGATTTTCTTTATAGAGGTACATGTGTTTTCTCAACTCAGATGAGTAGGCCCATCTGGGACAAAATGAGCCTTTCTCCACCGTGAAAACTATTATTTGCAGGAAGTATTCGTTTCAAGAGCTAACTCAATTCTTACAGGGAAATATAGTGCTATATGCTGCAGCATCTAACATAGATGGTTTTCTTTTGAGGGATATAATGTTCCTTCAACACAGCACAATGAGTGTATTTGGAGAAAACTGAGCCTATTTACACCAAGAAAACTATGAATTGCTGGTAGTATTCCTTTCAAAAACTAACTGAAATCTCCCATGGAAACAGTGTGCTAGGTATATGCAGCTTCAAACACAGATTTTTCTCTTTTTAGAGATACATATTTTTCTTCAACTCAACTCAATATCTCTACCTGGAATACCTAAGTTACAGGCTGTATTCCTTACAAAAACTAACTCAGTTGTCACAGGGAAACAATATGCTAGATGCTCCTGCTTCTAACACAGATGGGTTCCTTTTGAACGATATATGTGTTTCTTCAACTTGGTTGCATAGACCTTTTTGGACCAAAATGAGCCTTTCTCCACCTTGAAAACTCTGAATTGCTAAATGATTACTTTCTAAAACTAACTCAACTCTCTATGGAAAACAATATGCTACGTGCTGCAACGTCTAACGTAGATGCTTTTCTTTGGAGAGATACAAGTGTTCTACCAAGCTGAATAGGCCTATTTGAAGCAAACAGAGCCTATCTCCACCTTGAAACACCTAAGTTGCAGGAAGCATTCCTTTCAAAAACTAAATAAATTCTCACTGGGCAACAATGAACTAGATGTTCCTGCTTCTAACACAGGTGGTTTTCTTTTGAGAAATACATGTGTTCCTTCAACTTAACCGAATAGGGCTATGTGGAGTAAACCGAGCCTATCTCCACCTTGTTAAACCTACTTTGCTGGATGTATTCTTTGAAAAACTAACTGAATTCTCAATGGGCAACAATGCGCCAGATGCTCCTGATTCTAACAAAATGCTTTTCTTTCAAGAGAAACATGTGTTCCTTCAACTTAGCTGAATATGCCTATCTGTAGCAAACAGAGGCTATCCTCACTTTCTAACACCTAAGTTGCAGGACATATTCCTTTCAAAAAGCTAACTCGATTCTCACCAGGAAAAAATGTGCTAGATGCGGAACCCTGCAACATAGATAGTTTTTTCTAGAGAGATATATGTGTTTCTTTAACTCAGCTGAATCGGCCATTTTGAAATTAATGAGCCTTTTTTCACCTTGGAAACTATGATTTATAGGAAGTTTTCTTTTCAAAAACTAACTGAAGCTCACAGGAAAACAATGTGCTGGATGCTCATGCATCTAACAAGATGATTTTCTTACAAGAGATATATGTTTTTATTCCACCTAGCTGAAAAGGCCTATTTGGAGCAAACAGAGCCTATCTCCACCTTGAAAGACCTAAGTTGCAGGAAGTCTTCCTTGAAAAACTCTCTCAATTCTCACTTAGCCACAATGCACTAAATGCTCATGCTTCTCACACAGATGGTTTTCTTTCCAGTAATACAAATGTTTCTTCAACTTAGCTGAATAAGTCTACTTTGAGCAAACAGAACCTATCTCCATCTTGAAACACCTAAGTTGCAGAAAGTATTCTTTTCAAAAGCTAACTCAATTCTCACAGGGAAACAATGCACTAGATGCTCCTGCTTCTAACATAGATGGCTTTCTTTATGGAGATACATGTTTATCTTCAACCTTGCTGAGTATGCCTGTTTGAACTAAGCCTAGCTTACCTCCACCTTGAAACACCCAAGTTGCAGGAAGTATTCCTTGGAAAACTAACTCAATACTCACTGGGCAACAATGAGCTAGATGCTCCTGCTTCTAACACAGATGGTTGTCTTTGGAGATATACATTTGTTTCTTTACCTTAGCTGAATAGACATATTTGGAGCAAACAGAGGCTGTCTTCACCTTGTGACACCTAAGTTGCAGGAATAGTTCCTTTCAAAAGCTAACTAGAATTCTCACTTGGAAACAATGTTCTAGATGCCAAAGCTTTTAACACAGATTGTTCTCTTTGGAGAGACAAATGTGCTTCTTCAACTTAGATGAATAGGCCTATTTGGAACAAATGACCCTTTCTCCACCTGAAAAACTATGATTGTTCTGGAAGTATTTCTTTCAAAACCTAACTCACTTCTCAATCAGCAACAATTTGCTAGATGTCGTGCATCTAACATAGATGGATTTGGTTCGAGAGATATATGTGTTCCTTCAAATTAGCTGAATAGACATATTTTTAGCAAACAGAGCCAAATCTCCACCTTGAAACACCTAAGTTGCAGGAAGTATTCCTTGAAAAACTAACTCAATTGTCACTGGGCAACCAAGCCCTAACATGCCCCTGCTTCTAACACAGATGGTTTTCTTTCAAGAGACATGTGTTCCTTCAACTTAGCTGAATAGGCTTATCTGGATTAAACAGAGGCAATCTTCACCTTGTAACACCTAAGGTGCAGAAGCATTTCGTTCAAAAACTACCTCATTCTCACATTGAAACAATGTTCTATATGTCAATGCTTGTACAACACATGGTTGTCTTTGGAGAGATACATGTGTTTCTTCAACACAACTGAATAGGCCTATTTGGAACAAAATGAGCCTTTCTCCACCTTGAAACACAAAGGTCGCAGGAAGGATTCCTTGAAAAACTAACTCAATTCTCACTGGACAACAATGCGCTAGGTGCTCTTCCTTGTAACATAGATGGTTATCTTTCGAGAGAAACTTGTGCTCCTTCAACTTAGCTGAATAGGCCCATCTGCATCAAACAGAGCCTATCTCCACTTTGAAAACTATGATTTGAGGGAATATTCCCTTGAAAAACTAACTCAATTCTCAGTAATAAACTAGGTGCTTGCTATTCCTGCTTCTGACACAGATGGTTTTATGCCGAGAGATACAGATGTTTCTTCAGTTAGGTGAATAGGCCTATTTGAAACAAAATGAGCATTTCTCCAACTTGAAAGCTGTGATTTTTCTGGCAGTATTTCTTTCAAAAACTAACTGAATTCACACTGGGCAACAATGTCCTAGATGCTCCTGCTTCTAACACAGACAGTTTTGTTTGGAGAGATACATGTGTTCCTTCCAAGAAGCAGAACAGGCCTATCTGGAGGAACAGAGCCTATCTCCGCCTTGATCCACCCAATTTGCAGGAATTGTTCCTTGAAAAGCTATCTAAGTTCCCACTGGACAACAATGCGGTAGATGCTCCTGCTTCTTACACAGATGGGTTTCATTCGAGAGATACATGTGTTCCTTCAACTTAGCAGAATAGTCCTATCTGGAGCAAAGAGAGGCTATCTTCACCTGGAAATATATGATTTGCAGGAAGTATTACTTGCAAAAAACTAACTCAATTCTCACAGGGAAACAATGTGCTAGATACGCCTGCTTCTAACACAGACAGTTTTCGTTTTAGCAATACATGTGTTTTTTCAATATAGCTGAATAAGCCTACTTGGAGCAAGCAGAGCCTATCTCCACCTTGAAACACCTAAGTCGCAGGAAGTAGTCCCTGAAAAACTAACTCAATTCTCACTGGACAACAGTGTACTAAATGCTCCTGCATCTAATTCAGATGGTTTTTTCAAGAAATACATGTGCTCCTTCAACTTATCTGAAAAGCCTCTCTGGAGAAAACAGAGACTATCTCCTTCTTGAAAACTATTATTGGCAGGAAGGATTCCTTTAATAGGTGACTCAGTTCTCCCAGCGAAACGATGCACTAGGTGCTCCTGCTTTTAAAACAAATGGTTTTCTTTTGGGTGATACCCTGTTTCTTCAACTTAGTTGAATAGGCCTATTTGATGTAAACAGAGCCTATCTGCACCTTCAAACACCTAACATGCAAGAAGTATCCTTTGAAAAACTAACTCAGTTCTCACTGGGCAAAAATGTGCTAGATGCCCAAGTTTCTAACAAAGATGGTTTTCTTTTGAGAGATATATATGTTCCTCCTACTTCTCTGAATAGTCCTATCTGGGGCAAACTGAGCCTACCTGCACCTTGAAACACCTAGGTGGAAGAATGTATTCCTTTCCAAACCTATATTGATTCTCACAGGGAAACGTGCTAGATGCAACAGCCTCTAACATAGATGATTTTCTTCTGAGAGATACATGTGTTTCTTCAAGTCACATGAGTAGGCCTATTTGGAGAAATCAGAGCCTATCTCCACCTTGAAAACTCCAATTGGAGGAAGTATTCCTTTCAAACACTAACTCAATTCTCACAGGGAAACAATGTGCAAGATGGTCCTGCTTCTAACATATATGGGTTTCTTTTGAGAGATACATTTCTTTCTTCAAGTCCGCTGAATACACCTATTTAGAGCCAACAGACCTTCTCCACCTTGAAACACCTAGGTTGCAGAAAGTATTCTTTCAAAAACTAAGTCAATTCTCACAGGGAAACAATGCAGTAGTTGTTCCTGCTTCTAACATGGATGATTTTCTTTATAGAGGTACATGTGTTTTCTCAACTCAGATGAGTAGGCCCATCTGGGACAAAATGAGCCTTTCTCCACCGTGAAAACTATTATTTGCAGGAAGTATTCGTTTCAAGAGCTAACTCAATTCTTACAGGGAAATATAGTGCTATATGCTGCAGCATCTAACATAGATGGTTTTCTTTTGAGGGATATAATGTTTCTTCAACACAGCACAATGAGTGTATTTGGAGAAAACTGAGCCTATTTACACCAAGAAAACTATGAATTGCTGGTAGTATTCCTTTCAAAAACTAACTGAAATCTCCCATGGAAACAGTGTGCTAGGTATATGCAGCTTCAAACACAGATTTTTCTCTTTTTAGAGATACATATTTTTCTTCAACTCAACTCAATATCTCTACCTGGAATACCTAAGTTACAGGCTGTATTCCTTACAAAAACTAACTCAGTTGTCACAGGGAAACAATATGCTAGATGCTCCTGCTTCTAACACAGATGGGTTCCTTTTGAACGATATATGTGTTTCTTCAACTTGGTTGCATAGACCTTTTTGGACCAAAATGAGCCTTTCTCCACCTTGAAAACTCTGAATTGCTAAATGATTACTTTCTAAAACTAACTCAACTCTCTATGGAAAACAATATGCTACGTGCTGCAACGTCTAACGTAGATGCTTTTCTTTGGAGAGATACAAGTGTTCTACCAAGCTGAATAGGCCTATTTGAAGCAAACAGAGCTTATCTCCACCTTGAAACACCTAAGTTGCAGGAAGCATTCCTTTCAAAAACTAAATAAATTCTCACTGGGCAACAATGAACTAGATGTTCCTGCTTCTAACACAGGTGGTTTTCTTTTGAGAAATACATGTGTTCCTTCAACTTAACCGAATAGGGCTATGTGGAGTAAACCGAGCCTATCTCCACCTTGTTAAACCTACTTTGCTGGATGTATTCTTTGAAAAACTAACTGAATTCTCAATGGGCAACAATGCGCCAGATGCTCCTGATTCTAACAAAATGCTTTTCTTTCAAGAGAAACATGTGTTCCTTCAACTTAGCTGAATATGCCTATCTGTAGCAAACAGAGGCTATCCTCACTTTGTAACACCTAAGTTGCAGGACATATTCCTTTCAAAAAGCTAACTCGATTCTCACCAGGAAAAAATGTGCTAGATGCGGAACCCTGCAACATAGATAGTTTTTTCTAGAGAGATATATGTGTTTCTTTAACTCAGCTGAATCGGCCATTTTGAAATTAATGAGCCTTTTTTCACCTTGGAAACTATGATTTATAGGAAGTTTTCTTTTCAAAAACTAACTGAAGCTCACAGGAAAACAATGTGCTGGATGCTCATGCATCTAACAAGATGATTTTCTTACAAGAGATATATGTTTTTATTCCACCTAGCTGAAAAGGCCTATTTGGAGCAAACAGAGCCTATCTCCAACTTGAAAGACCTAAGTTGCAGGAAGTCTTCCTTGAAAAACTCTCTCAATTCTCACTTAGCCACAATGCACTAGATGCTCATGCTTCTCACACAGATGGTTTTCTTTCCAGTAATACAAATGTTTCTTCAACTTAGCTGAATAAGTCTACTTTGAGCAAACAGAGCCTATCTCCATCTTGAAACACCTAAGTTGCAGAAAGTATTCTTTTCAAAAGCTAACTCAATTCTCACAGGGAAACAATGCACTAGATGCTCCTGCTTCTAACATAGATGGCTTTCTTTATGGAGATACATGTTTATCTTCAACCTTGCTGAGTATGCCTGTTTGAACTAAGCATAGCTTACCTCCACCTTGAAACACCCAAGTTGCAGGAAGTATTCCTTGGAAAACTAACTCAATACTCACTGGGCAACAATGAGCTAGATGCTCCTGCTTCTAACACAGATGGTTGTCTTTGGAGATATACATTTGTTTCTTTACCTTAGCTGAATAGACATATTTGGAGCAAACAGAGGCTGTCTTCACCTTGTGACACCTAAGTTGCAGGAATAGTTCCTTTCAAAAGCTAACTAGAATTCTCACTTGGAAACAATGTTCTAGATGCCAAAGCTTTTAACACAGATTGTTCTCTTTGGAGAGACAAATGTGCTTCTTCAACTTAGATGAATAGGCCTATTTGGAACAAATGACCCTTTCTCCACCTGAAAAACTATGATTGTTCTGGAAGTATTTCTTTCAAAACCTAACTCACTTCTCAATCAGCAACAATTTGCTAGATGTCGTGCATCTAACATAGATGGATTTGGTTCGAGAGATATATGTGTTCCTTCAAATTAGCTGAATAGACATATTTTTAGCAAACAGAGCCAAATCTCCACCTTGAAACACCTAAGTTGCAGGAAGTATTCCTTGAAAAACTAACTCAATTGTCACTGGGCAACCAAGCCCTAACATGCCCCTGCTTCTAACACAGATGGTTTTCTTTCAAGAGACATGTGTTCCTTCAACTTAGCTGAATAGGCTTATCTGGATTAAACAGAGGCAATCTTCACCTTGTAACACCTAAGGTGCAGAAGCATTTCGTTCAAAAACTACCTCATTCTCACATTGAAACAATGTTCTATATGTCAATGCTTGTACAACACATGGTTGTCTTTGGAGAGATACATGTGTTTCTTCAACACAACTGAATAGGCCTATTTGGAACAAAATGAGCCTTTCTCCACCTTGAAACACAAAGGTCGCAGGAAGGATTCCTTGAAAAACTAACTCAATTCTCACTGGACAACAATGCGCTAGGTGCTCTTCCTTGTGACATAGATGGTTATCTGTCGAGAGAAACTTGTGCTCCTTCAACTTAGCTGAATAGGCCCATCTGCATCAAACAGAGCCTATCTCCACTTTGAAAACTATGATTTGAGGGAATATTCCCTTGAAAAACTAACTCAATTCTCAGTAATAAACTAGGTGCTTGCTATTCCTGCTTCTGACACAGATGGTTTTATGCCGAGAGATACAGATGTTTCTTCAGTTAGGTGAATAGGCCTATTTGAAACAAAATGAGCATTTCTCCAACTTGAAAGCTGTGATTTTTCTGGCAGTATTTCTTTCAAAAACTAACTGAATTCACACTGGGCAACAATGTCCTAGATGCTCCTGCTTCTAACACAGACAGTTTTGTTTGGAGAGATACATGTGTTCCTTCCAAGAAGCAGAACAGGCCTATCTGGAGGAACAGAGCCTATCTCCGCCTTGATCCACCCAATGTGCAGGAATTATTCCTTGAAAAGCTATCTAAGTTCCCACTGGACAACAATGCGGTAGATGCTCCTGCTTCTTACACAGATGGGTTTCATTCGAGAGATACATGTGTTCCTTCAACTTAGCAGAATAGTCCTATCTGGAGCAAAGAGAGGCTATCTTCACCTGGAAATATATGATTTGCAGGAAGTATTACTTGCAAAAAACTAACTCAATTCTCACGGAAACAATGTGCTAGATACGCCTGCTTCTAACACAGACAGTTTTCGTTTTAGCAATACATGTGTTTTTTCAATATAGCTGAATAAGCCTACTTGGAGCAAGCAGAGCCTATCTCCACCTTGAAACACCTAAGTCGCAGGAAGTAGTCCCTGAAAAACTAACTCAATTCTCACTGGACAACAGTGTACTAAATGCTCCTGCATCTAATTCAGATGGTTTTTTCAAGAAATACATGTGCTCCTTCAACTTATCTGAAAAGCCTCTCTGGAGAAAACAGAGACTATCTCCTTCTTGAAAACTATTATTGGCAGGAAGGATTCCTTTAATAGGTGACTCAGTTCTCCCAGCGAAACGATGCACTAGGTGCTCCTGCTTTTAAAACAAATGGTTTTCTTTTGGGTGATACCCTGTTTCTTCAACTTAGTTGAATAGGCCTATTTGATGTAAACAGAGCCTATCTGCACCTTCAAACACCTAACATGCAAGAAGTATCCTTTGAAAAACTAACTCAGTTCTCACTGGGCAAAAATGTGCTAGATGCCCAAGTTTCTAACAAAGATGGTTTTCTTTTGAGAGATATATATGTTCCTCCTACTTCTCTGAATAGTCCTATCTGGGGCAAACTGAGCCTACCTGCACCTTGAAACACCTAGGTGGAAGAATGTATTCCTTTCCAAACCTAAATTGATTCTCACAGGGAAACGTGCTAGATGCAACAGCCTCTAACATAGATGATTTTCTTCTGAGAGATACATGTGTTTCTTCAAGTCACATGAGTAGGCCTATTTGGAGAAATCAGAGCCTATCTCCACCTTGAAAACTCCAATTGGAGGAAGTATTCCTTTCAAACACTAACTCAATTCTCACAGGGAAACAATGTGCAAGATGGTCCTGCTTCTAACATATATGGGTTTCTTTTGAGAGATACATTTCTTTCTTCAAGTCAGCTGAATACACCTATTTAGAGCCAACAGACCTTCTCCACCTTGAAACACCTAGGTTGCAGAAAGTATTCTTTCAAAAACTAAGTCAATTCTCACAGGGAAACAATGCAGTAGTTGTTCCTGCTTCTAACATGGATGATTTTCTTTATAGAGGTACATGTGTTTTCTCAACTCAGATGAGTAGGCCCATCTGGGACAAAATGAGCCTTTCTCCACCGTGAAAACTATTATTTGCAGGAAGTATTCGTTTCAAGAGCTAACTCAATTCTTACAGGGAAATATAGTGCTATATGCTGCAGCATCTAACATAGATGGTTTTCTTTTGAGGGATATAATGTTTCTTCAACACAGCACAATGAGTGTATTTGGAGAAAACTGAGCCTATTTACACCAAGAAAACTATGAATTGCTGGTAGTATTCCTTTCAAAAACTAACTGAAATCTCCCATGGAAACAGTGTGCTAGGTATATGCAGCTTCAAACACAGATTTTTCTCTTTTTAGAGATACATATTTTTCTTCAACTCAACTCAATATCTCTACCTGGAATACCTAAGTTACAGGCTGTATTCCTTACAAAAACTAACTCAGTTGTCACAGGGAAACAATATGCTAGATGCTCCTGCTTCTAACACAGATGGGTTCCTTTTGAACGATATATGTGTTTCTTCAACTTGGTTGCATAGACCTTTTTGGACCAAAATGAGCCTTTCTCCACCTTGAAAACTCTGAATTGCTAAATGATTACTTTCTAAAACTAACTCAACTCTCTATGGAAAACAATATGCTACGTGCTGCAACGTCTAACGTAGATGCTTTTCTTTGGAGAGATACAAGTGTTCTACCAAGCTGAATAGGCCTATTTGAAGCAAACAGAGCTTATCTCCACCTTGAAACACCTAAGTTGCAGGAAGCATTCCTTTCAAAAACTAAATAAATTCTCACTGGGCAACAATGAACTAGATGTTCCTGCTTCTAACACAGGTGGTTTTCTTTTGAGAAATACATGTGTTCCTTCAACTTAACCGAATAGGGCTATGTGGAGTAAACCAAGCCTATCTCCACCTTGTTAAACCTACTTTGCTGGATGTATTCTTTGAAAAACTAACTGAATTCTCAATGGGCAACAATGCGCCAGATGCTCCTGATTCTAACAAAATGCTTTTCTTTCAAGAGAAACATGTGTTCCTTCAACTTAGCTGAATATGCCTATCTGTAGCAAACAGAGGCTATCCTCACTTTGTAACACCTAAGTTGCAGGACATATTCCTTTCAAAAAGCTAACTCGATTCTCACCAGGAAAAAATGTGCTAGATGCGGAACCCTGCAACATAGATAGTTTTTTCTAGAGAGATATATGTGTTTCTTTAACTCAGCTGAATCGGCCATTTTGAAATTAATGAGCCTTTTTTCACCTTGGAAACTATGATTTATAGGAAGTTTTCTTTTCAAAAACTAACTGAAGCTCACAGGAAAACAATGTGCTGGATGCTCATGCATCTAACAAGATGATTTTCTTACAAGAGATATATGTTTTTATTCCACCTAGCTGAAAAGGCCTATTTGGAGCAAACAGAGCCGATCTCCAACTTGAAAGACCTAAGTTGCAGGAAGTCTTCCTTGAAAAACTCTCTCAATTCTCACTTAGCCACAATGCACTAGATGCTCATGCTTCTCACACAGATGGTTTTCTTTCCAGTAATACAAATGTTTCTTCAACTTAGCTGAATAAGTCTACTTTGAGCAAACAGAGCCTATCTCCATCTTGAAACACCTAAGTTGCAGAAAGTATTCTTTTCAAAAGGTAACTCAATTCTCACAGGGAAACAATGCACTAGATGCTCCTGCTTCTAACATAGATGGCTTTCTTTATGGAGATACATGTTTATCTTCAACCTTGCTGAGTATGCCTGTTTGAACTAAGCATAGCTTACCTCCACCTTGAAACATCCAAGTTGCAGGAAGTATTCCTTGGAAAACTAACTCAATACTCACTGGGCAACAATGAGCTAGATGCTCCTGCTTCTAACACAGATGGTTGTCTTTGGAGATATACATTTGTTTCTTTACCTTAGCTGAATAGACATATTTGGAGCAAACAGAGGCTGTCTTCACCTTGTGACACCTAAGTTGCAGGAATAGTTCCTTTCAAAAGCTAACTAGAATTCTCACTTGGAAACAATGTTCTAGATGCCAAAGCTTTTAACACAGATTGTTCTCCTTGGAGAGACAAATGTGCTTCTTCAACTTAGATGAATAGGCCTATTTGGAACAAATGACCCTTTCTCCACCTGAAAAACTATGATTGTTCTGGAAGTATTTCTTTCAAAACCTAACTCACTTCTCAATCAGCAACAATTTGCTAGATGTCGTGCATCTAACATAGATGGATTTGGTTCGAGAGATATATGTGTTCCTTCAAATTAGCTGAATAGACATATTTTTAGCAAACAGAGCCAAATCTCCAAATTGAAACACCTAAGTTGCAGGAAGTATTCCTTGAAAAACTAACTCAATTGTCACTGGGCAACCAAGCCCTAACATGCCCCTGCTTCTAACACAGATGGTTTTCTTTCAAGAGACATGTGTTCCTTCAACTTAGCTGAATAGGCTTATCTGGATTAAACAGAGGCAATCTTCACCTTGTAACACCTAAGGTGCAGAAGCATTTCGTTCAAAAACTACCTCATTCTCACATTGAAACAATGTTCTATATGTCAATGCTTGTACAACACATGGTTGTCTTTGGAGAGATACATGTGTTTCTTCAACACAACTGAATAGGCCTATTTGGAACAAAATGAGCCTTTCTCCACCTTGAAACACAAAGGTCGCAGGAAGGATTCCTTGAAAAACTAACTCAATTCTCACTGGACAACAATGCGCTAGGTGCTCTTCCTTGTGACATAGATGGTTATCTTTCGAGAGAAACTTGTGCTCCTTCAACTTAGCTGAATAGGCCCATCTGCATCAAACAGAGCCTATCTCCACTTTGAAAACTATGATTTGAGGGAATATTCCCTTGAAAAACTAACTCAATTCTCAGTAATAAACTAGGTGCTTGCTATTCCTGCTTCTGACACAGATGGTTTTATGCCGAGAGATACAGATGTTTCTTCAGTTAGGTGAATAGGCCTATTTGAAACAAAATGAGCATTTCTCCAACTTGAAAGCTGTGATTTTTCTGGCAGTATTTCTTTCAAAAACTAACTGAATTCACACTGGGCAACAATGTCCTAGATGCTCCTGCTTCTAACACAGACAGTTTTGTTTGGAGAGATACATGTGTTCCTTCCAAGAAGCAGAACAGGCCTATCTGGAGGAACAGAGCCTATCTCCGCCTTGATCCACCCAATTTGCAGGAATTATTCCTTGAAAAGCTATCTAAGTTCCCACTGGACAACAATGCGGTAGATGCTCCTGCTTCTTACACAGATGGGTTTCTTTCGAGAGATACATGTGTTCCTTCAACTTAGCAGAATAGTCCTATCTGGAGCAAAGAGAGGCTATCTTCACCTGGAAATATGTGATTTGCAGGAAGTATTACTTGCAAAAAACTAACTCAATTCTCACAGGGAAACAATGTGCTAGATACGCCTGCTTCTAACACAGACAGTTTTCGTTTTAGCAATACATGTGTTTTCTCAATATAGCTGAATAAGCCTACTTGGAGCAAGCAGAGCCTATCTCCACCTTGAAACACCTAAGTCGCAGGAAGTAGTCCCTGAAAAACTAACTCAATTCTCACTGGACAACAGTGTACTAAATGCTCCTGCATCTAATTCAGATGGTTTTTTCAAGAAATACATGTGCTCCTTCAACTTATCTGAAAAGCCTCTCTGGAGAAAACAGAGACTATCTCCTTCTTGAAAACTATTATTGGCAGGAAGGATTCCTTTAATAGGTGACTCAGTTCTCCCAGCGAAACGATGCACTAGGTGCTCCTGCTTTTAAAACAAATGGTTTTCTTTTGGGTGATACCCTGTTTCTTCAACTTAGTTGAATAGGCCTATTTGATGTAAACAGAGCCTATCTGCACCTTCAAACACCTAACATGCAAGAAGTATCCTTTGAAAAACTAACTCAGTTCTCACTGGGCAAAAATGTGCTAGATGCCCAAGTTTCTAACAAAGATGGTTTTCTTTTGAGAGATATATATGTTCCTCCTACTTCTCTGAATAGTCCTATCTGGGGCAAACTGAGCCTACCTGCACCTTGAAACACCTAGGTGGAAGAATGTATTCCTTTCCAAACCTAAATTGATTCTCACAGGGAAACGTGCTAGATGCAACAGCCTCTAACATAGATGATTTTCTTCTGAGAGATACATGTGTTTCTTCAAGTCACATGAGTAGGCCTATTTGGAGAAATCAGAGCCTATCTCCACCTTGAAAACTCCAATTGGAGGAAGTATTCCTTTCAAACACTAACTCAATTCTCACAGGGAAACAATGTGCAAGATGGTCCTGCTTCTAACATATATGGGTTTCTTTTGAGAGATACATTTCTTTCTTCAAGTCCGCTGAATACACCTATTTAGAGCCAACAGACCTTCTCCACCTTGAAACACCTAGGTTGCAGAAAGTATTCTTTCAAAAACTAACTCAATTCTCACAGGGAAACAATGCAGTAGTTGTTCCTGCTTCTAACATGGATGATTTTCTTTATAGAGGTACATGTGTTTTCTCAACTCAGATGAGTAGGCCCATCTGGGACAAAATGAGCCTTTCTCCACCGTGAAAACTATTATTTGCAGGAAGTATTCGTTTCAAGAGCTAACTCAATTCTTACAGGGAAATATAGTGCTATATGCTGCAGCATCTAACATAGATGGTTTTCTTTTGAGGGATATAATGTTTCTTCAACACAGCACAATGAGTGTATTTGGAGAAAACTGAGCCTATTTACACCAAGAAAACTATGAATTGCTGGTAGTATTCCTTTCAAAAACTAACTGAAATCTCCCATGGAAACAGTGTGCTAGGTATATGCAGCTTCAAACACAGATTTTTCTCTTTTTAGAGATACATATTTTTCTTCAACTCAACTCAATATCTCTACCTGGAATACCTAAGTTACAGGCTGTATTCCTTACAAAAACTAACTCAGTTGTCACAGGGAAACAATATGCTAGATGCTCCTGCTTCTAACACAGATGGGTTCCTTTTGAACGATATATGTGTTTCTTCAACTTGGTTGCATAGACCTTTTTGGACCAAAATGAGCCTTTCTCCACCTTGAAAACTCTGAATTGCTAAATGATTACTTTCTAAAACTAACTCAACTCTCTATGGAAAACAATATGCTACGTGCTGCAACGTCTAACATAGATGCTTTTCTTTGGAGAGATACAAGTGTTCTACCAAGCTGAATAGGCCTATTTGAAGCAAACAGAGCTTATCTCCACCTTGAAACACCTAAGTTGCAGGAAGCATTCCTTTCAAAAACTAAATAAATTCTCACTGGGCAACAATGAACTAGATGTTCCTGCTTCTAACACAGGTGGTTTTCTTTTGAGAAATACATGTGTTCCTTCAACTTAACCGAATAGGGCTATGTGGAGTAAACCGAGCCTATCTCCACCTTGTTAAACCTACTTTGCTGGATGTATTCTTTGAAAAACTAACTGAATTCTCAATGGGCAACAATGCGCCAGATGCTCCTGATTCTAACAAAATGCTTTTCTTTCAAGAGAAACATGTGTTCCTTCAACTTAGCTGAATATGCCTATCTGTAGCAAACAGAGGCTATCCTCACTTTGTAACACCTAAGTTGCAGGACATATTCCTTTCAAAAAGCTAACTCGATTCTCACCAGGAAAAAATGTGCTAGATGCGGAACCCTGCAACATAGATAGTTTTTTCTAGAGAGATATATGTGTTTCTTTAACTCAGCTGAATCGGCCATTTTGAAATTAATGAGCCTTTTTTCACCTTGGAAACTATGATTTATAGGAAGTTTTCTTTTCAAAAACTAACTGAAGCTCACAGGAAAACAATGTGCTGGATGCTCATGCATCTAACAAGATGATTTTCTTACAAGAGATATATGTTTTTATTCCACCTAGCTGAAAAGGCCTATTTGGAGCAAACAGAGCCTATCTCCAACTTGAAAGACCTAAGTTGCAGGAAGTCTTCCTTGAAAAACTCTCTCAATTCTCACTTAGCCACAATGCACTAGATGCTCATGCTTCTCACACAGATGGTTTTCTTTCCAGTAATACAAATGTTTCTTCAACTTAGCTGAATAAGTCTACTTTGAGCAAACAGAGCCTATCTCCATCTTGAAACACCTAAGTTGCAGAAAGTATTCTTTTCAAAAGCTAACTCAATTCTCACAGGGAAACAATGCACTAGATGCTCCTGCTTCTAACATAGATGGCTTTCTTTATGGAGATACATGTTTATCTTCAACCTTGCTGAGTATGCCTGTTTGAACTAAGCATAGCTTACCTCCACCTTGAAACACCCAAGTTGCAGGAAGTATTCCTTGGAAAACTAACTCAATACTCACTGGGCAACAATGAGCTAGATGCTCCTGCTTCTAACACAGATGGTTGTCTTTGGAGATATACATTTGTTTCTTTACCTTAGCTGAATAGACATATTTGGAGCAAACAGAGGCTGTCTTCACCTTGTGACACCTAAGTTGCAGGAATAGTTCCTTTCAAAAGCTAACTAGAATTCTCACTTGGAAACAATGTTCTAGATGCCAAAGCTTTTAACACAGATTGTTCTCTTTGGAGAGACAAATGTGCTTCTTCAACTTAGATGAATAGGCCTATTTGGAACAAATGACCCTTTCTCCACCTGAAAAACTATGATTGTTCTGGAAGTATTTCTTTCAAAACCTAACTCACTTCTCAATCAGCAACAATTTGCTAGATGTCGTGCATCTAACATAGATGGATTTGGTTCGAGAGATATATGTGTTCCTTCAAATTAGCTGAATAGACATATTTTTAGCAAACAGAGCCAAATCTCCAAATTGAAACACCTAAGTTGCAGGAAGTATTCCTTGAAAAACTAACTCAATTGTCACTGGGCAACCAAGCCCTAACATGCCCCTGCTTCTAACACAGATGGTTTTCTTTCAAGAGACATGTGTTCCTTCAACTTAGCTGAATAGGCTTATCTGGATTAAACAGAGGCAATCTTCACCTTGTAACACCTAAGGTGCAGAAGCATTTCGTTCAAAAACTACCTCATTCTCACATTGAAACAATGTTCTATATGTCAATGCTTGTACAACACATGGTTGTCTTTGGAGAGATACATGTGTTTCTTCAACACAACTGAATAGGCCTATTTGGAACAAAATGAGCCTTTCTCCACCTTGAAACACAAAGGTCGCAGGAAGGATTCCTTGAAAAACTAACTCAATTCTCACTGGACAACAATGCGCTAGGTGCTCTTCCTTGTGACATAGATGGTTATCTTTCGAGAGAAACTTGTGCTCCTTCAACTTAGCTGAATAGGCCCATCTGCATCAAACAGAGCCTATCTCCACTTTGAAAACTATGATTTGAGGGAATATTCCCTTGAAAAACTAACTCAATTCTCAGTAATAAACTAGGTGCTTGCTATTCCTGCTTCTGACACAGATGGTTTTATGCCGAGAGATACAGATGTTTCTTCAGTTAGGTGAATAGGCCTATTTGAAACAAAATGAGCATTTCTCCAACTTGAAAGCTGTGATTTTTCTGGCAGTATTTCTTTCAAAAACTAACTGAATTCACACTGGGCAACAATGTCCTAGATGCTCCTGCTTCTAACACAGACAGTTTTGTTTGGAGAGATACATGTGTTCCTTCCAAGAAGCAGAACAGGCCTATCTGGAGGAACAGAGCCTATCTCCGCCTTGATCCACCCAATTTGCAGGAATTATTCCTTGAAAAGCTATCTAAGTTCCCACTGGACAACAATGCGGTAGATGCTCCTGCTTCTTACACAGATGGGTTTCATTCGAGAGATACATGTGTTCCTTCAACTTAGCAGAATAGTCCTATCTGGAGCAAAGAGAGGCTATCTTCACCTGGAAATATATGATTTGCAGGAAGTATTACTTGCAAAAAACTAACTCAATTCTCACAGGGAAACAATGTGCTAGATACGCCTGCTTCTAACACAGACAGTTTTCGTTTTAGCAATACATGTGTTTTCTCAATATAGCTGAATAAGCCTACTTGGAGCAAGCAGAGCCTATCTCCACCTTGAAACACCTAAGTCGCAGGAAGTAGTCCCTGAAAAACTAACTCAATTCTCACTGGACAACAGTGTACTAAATGCTCCTGCATCTAATTCAGATGGTTTTTTCAAGAAATACATGTGCTCCTTCAACTTATCTGAAAAGCCTCTCTGGAGAAAACAGAGACTATCTCCTTCTTGAAAACTATTATTGGCAGGAAGGATTCCTTTAATAGGTGACTCAGTTCTCCCAGCGAAACGATGCACTAGGTGCTCCTGCTTTTAAAACAAATGGTTTTCTTTTGGGTGATACCCTGTTTCTTCAACTTAGTTGAATAGGCCTATTTGATGTAAACAGAGCCTATCTGCACCTTCAAACACCTAACATGCAAGAAGTATCCTTTGAAAAACTAACTCAGTTCTCACTGGGCAAAAATGTGCTAGATGCCCAAGTTTCTAACAAAGATGGTTTTCTTTTGAGAGATATATATGTTCCTCCTACTTCTCTGAATAGTCCTATCTGGGGCAAACTGAGCCTACCTGCACCTTGAAACACCTAGGTGGAAGAATGTATTCCTTTCCAAACCTAAATTGATTCTCACAGGGAAACGTGCTAGATGCAACAGCCTCTAACATAGATGATTTTCTTCTGAGAGATACATGTGTTTCTTCAAGTCACATGAGTAGGCCTATTTGGAGAAATCAGAGCCTATCTCCACCTTGAAAACTCCAATTGGAGGAAGTATTCCTTTCAAACACTAACTCAATTCTCACAGGGAAACAATGTGCAAGATGGTCCTGCTTCTAACATATATGGGTTTCTTTTGAGAGATACATTTCTTTCTTCAAGTCAGCTGAATACACCTATTTAGAGCCAACAGACCTTCTCCACCTTGAAACACCTAGGTTGCAGAAAGTATTCTTTCAAAAACTAACTCAATTCTCACAGGGAAACAATGCAGTAGTTGTTCATGCTTCTAACATGGATGATTTTCTTTATAGAGGTACATGTGTTTTCTCAACTCAGATGAGTAGGCCCATCTGGGACAAAATGAGCCTTTCTCCACCGTGAAAACTATTATTTGCAGGAAGTATTCGTTTCAAGAGCTAACTCAATTCTTACAGGGAAATATAGTGCTATAGGCTGCAGCATCTAACATAGATGGTTTTCTTTTGAGGGATATAATGTTTCTTCAACACAGCACAATGAGTGTATTTGGAGAAAACTGAGCCTATTTACACCAAGAAAACTATGAATTGCTGGTAGTATTCCTTTCAAAAACTAACTGAAATCTCCCATGGAAACAGTGTGCTAGGTATATGCAGCTTCAAACACAGATTTTTCTCTTTTTAGAGATACATATTTTTCTTCAACTCAACTCAATATCTCTACCTGGAATACCTAAGTTACAGGCTGTATTCCTTACAAAAACTAACTCAGTTGTCACAGGGAAACAATATGCTAGATGCTCCTGCTTCTAACACAGATGGGTTCCTTTTGAACGATATATGTGTTTCTTCAACTTGGTTGCATAGACCTTTTTGGACCAAAATGAGCCTTTCTCCACCTTGAAAACTCTGAATTGCTAAATGATTACTTTCTAAAACTAACTCAACTCTCTATGGAAAACAATATGCTACGTGCTGCAACGTCTAACGTAGATGCTTTTCTTTGGAGAGATACAAGTGTTCTACCAAGCTGAATAGGCCTATTTGAAGCAAACAGAGCTTATCTCCACCTTGAAACACCTAAGTTGCAGGAAGCATTCCTTTCAAAAACTAAATAAATTCTCACTGGGCAACAATGAACTAGATGTTCCTGCTTCTAACACAGGTGGTTTTCTTTTGAGAAATACATGTGTTCCTTCAACTTAACCGAATAGGGCTATGTGGAGTAAACCGAGCCTATCTCCACCTTGTTAAACCTACTTTGCTGGATGTATTCTTTGAAAAACTAACTGAATTCTCAATGGGCAACAATGCGCCAGATGCTCCTGATTCTAACAAAATGCTTTTCTTTCAAGAGAAACATGTGTTCCTTCAACTTAGCTGAATATGCCTATCTGTAGCAAACAGAGGCTATCCTCACTTTGTAACACCTAAGTTGCAGGACATATTCCTTTCAAAAAGCTAACTCGATTCTCACCAGGAAAAAATGTGCTAGATGCGGAACCCTGCAACATAGATAGTTTTTTCTAGAGAGATATATGTGTTTCTTTAACTCAGCTGAATCGGCCATTTTGAAATTAATGAGCCTTTTTTCACCTTGGAAACTATGATTTATAGGAAGTTTTCTTTTCAAAAACTAACTGAAGCTCACAGGAAAACAATGTGCTGGATGCTCATGCATCTAACAAGATGATTTTCTTACAAGAGATATATGTTTTTATTCCACCTAGCTGAAAAGGCCTATTTGGAGCAAACAGAGCCTATCTCCAACTTGAAAGACCTAAGTTGCAGGAAGTCTTCCTTGAAAAACTCTCTCAATTCTCACTTAGCCACAATGCACTAGATGCTCATGCTTCTCACACAGATGGTTTTCTTTCCAGTAATACAAATGTTTCTTCAACTTAGCTGAATAAGTCTACTTTGAGCAAACAGAGCCTATCTCCATCTTGAAACACCTAAGTTGCAGAAAGTATTCTTTTCAAAAGCTAACTCAATTCTCACAGGGAAACAATGCACTAGATGCTCCTGCTTCTAACATAGATGGCTTTCTTTATGGAGATACATGTTTATCTTCAACCTTGCTGAGTATGCCTGTTTGAACTAAGCATAGCTTACCTCCACCTTGAAACACCCAAGTTGCAGGAAGTATTCCTTGGAAAACTAACTCAATACTCACTGGGCAACAATGAGCTAGATGCTCCTGCTTCTAACACAGATGGTTGTCTTTGGAGATATACATTTGTTTCTTTACCTTAGCTGAATAGACATATTTGGAGCAAACAGAGGCTGTCTTCACCTTGTGACACCTAAGTTGCAGGAATAGTTCCTTTCAAAAGCTAACTAGAATTCTCACTTGGAAACAATGTTCTAGATGCCAAAGCTTTTAACACAGATTGTTCTCTTTGGAGAGACAAATGTGCTTCTTCAACTTAGATGAATAGGCCTATTTGGAACAAATGACCCTTTCTCCACCTGAAAAACTATGATTGTTCTGGAAGTATTTCTTTCAAAACCTAACTCACTTCTCAATCAGCAACAATTTGCTAGATGTCGTGCATCTAACATAGATGGATTTGGTTCGAGAGATATATGTGTTCCTTCAAATTAGCTGAATAGACATATTTTTAGCAAACAGAGCCAAATCTCCAAATTGAAACACCTAAGTTGCAGGAAGTATTCCTTGAAAAACTAACTCAATTGTCACTGGGCAACCAAGCCCTAACATGCCCCTGCTTCTAACACAGATGGTTTTCTTTCAAGAGACATGTGTTCCTTCAACTTAGCTGAATAGGCTTATCTGGATTAAACAGAGGCAATCTTCACCTTGTAACACCTAAGGTGCAGAAGCATTTCGTTCAAAAACTACCTCATTCTCACATTGAAACAATGTTCTATATGTCAATGCTTGTACAACACATGGTTGTCTTTGGAGAGATACATGTGTTTCTTCAACACAACTGAATAGGCCTATTTGGAACAAAATGAGCCTTTCTCCACCTTGAAACACAAAGGTCGCAGGAAGGATTCCTTGAAAAACTAACTCAATTCTCACTGGACAACAATGCGCTAGGTGCTCTTCCTTGTGACATAGATGGTTATCTTTCGAGAGAAACTTGTGCTCCTTCAACTTAGCTGAATAGGCCCATCTGCATCAAACAGAGCCTATCTCCACTTTGAAAACTATGATTTGAGGGAATATTCCCTTGAAAAACTAACTCAATTCTCAGTAATAAACTAGGTGCTTGCTATTCCTGCTTCTGACACAGATGGTTTTATGCCGAGAGATACAGATGTTTCTTCAGTTAGGTGAATAGGCCTATTTGAAACAAAATGAGCATTTCTCCAACTTGAAAGCTGTGATTTTTCTGGCAGTATTTCTTTCAAAAACTAACTGAATTCACACTGGGCAACAATGTCCTAGATGCTCCTGCTTCTAACACAGACAGTTTTGTTTGGAGAGATACATGTGTTCCTTCCAAGAAGCAGAACAGGCCTATCTGGAGGAACAGAGCCTATCTCCGCCTTGATCCACCCAATTTGCAGGAATTATTCCTTGAAAAGCTATCTAAGTTCCCACTGGACAACAATGCGGTAGATGCTCCTGCTTCTTACACAGATGGGTTTCATTCGAGAGATACATGTGTTCCTTCAACTTAGCAGAATAGTCCTATCTGGAGCAAAGAGAGGCTATCTTCACCTGGAAATATATGATTTGCAGGAAGTATTACTTGCAAAAAACTAACTCAATTCTCACAGGGAAACAATGTGCTAGATACGCCTGCTTCTAACACAGACAGTTTTCGTTTTAGCAATACATGTGTTTTCTCAATATAGCTGAATAAGCCTACTTGGAGCAAGCAGAGCCTATCTCCACCTTGAAACACCTAAGTCGCAGGAAGTAGTCCCTGAAAAACTAACTCAATTCTCACTGGACAACAGTGTACTAAATGCTCCTGCATCTAATTCAGATGGTTTTTTCAAGAAATACATGTGCTCCTTCAACTTATCTGAAAAGCCTCTCTGGAGAAAACAGAGACTATCTCCTTCTTGAAAACTATTATTGGCAGGAAGGATTCCTTTAATAGGTGACTCAGTTCTCCCAGCGAAACGATGCACTAGGTGCTCCTGCTTTTAAAACAAATGGTTTTCTTTTGGGTGATACCCTGTTTCTTCAACTTAGTTGAATAGGCCTATTTGATGTAAACAGAGCCTATCTGCACCTTCAAACACCTAACATGCAAGAAGTATCCTTTGAAAAACTAACTCAGTTCTCACTGGGCAAAAATGTGCTAGATGCCCAAGTTTCTAACAAAGATGGTTTTCTTTTGAGAGATATATATGTTCCTCCTACTTCTCTGAATAGTCCTATCTGGGGCAAACTGAGCCTACCTGCACCTTGAAACACCTAGGTGGAAGAATGTATTCCTTTCCAAACCTAAATTGATTCTCACAGGGAAACGTGCTAGATGCAACAGCCTCTAACATAGATGATTTTCTTCTGAGAGATACATGTGTTTCTTCAAGTCACATGAGTAGGCCTATTTGGAGAAATCAGAGCCTATCTCCACCTTGAAAACTCCAATTGGAGGAAGTATTCCTTTCAAACACTAACTCAATTCTCACAGGGAAACAATGTGCAAGATGGTCCTGCTTCTAACATATATGGGTTTCTTTTGAGAGATACATTTCTTTCTTCAAGTCAGCTGAATACACCTATTTAGAGCCAACAGACCTTCTCCACCTTGAAACACCTAGGTTGCAGAAAGTATTCTTTCAAAAACTAACTCAATTCTCACAGGGAAACAATGCAGTAGTTGTTCCTGCTTCTAACATGGATGATTTTCTTTATAGAGGTACATGTGTTTTCTCAACTCAGATGAGTAGGCCCATCTGGGACAAAATGAGCCTTTCTCCACCGTGAAAACTATTATTTGCAGGAAGTATTCGTTTCAAGAGCTAACTCAATTCTTACAGGGAAATATAGTGCTATAGGCTGCAGCATCTAACATAGATGGTTTTCTTTTGAGGGATATAATGTTTCTTCAACACAGCACAATGAGTGTATTTGGAGAAAACTGAGCCTATTTACACCAAGAAAACTATGAATTGCTGGTAGTATTCCTTTCAAAAACTAACTGAAATCTCCCATGGAAACAGTGTGCTAGGTATATGCAGCTTCAAACACAGATTTTTCTCTTTTTAGAGATACATATTTTTCTTCAACTCAACTCAATATCTCTACCTGGAATACCTAAGTTACAGGCTGTATTCCTTACAAAAACTAACTCAGTTGTCACAGGGAAACAATATGCTAGATGCTCCTGCTTCTAACACAGATGGGTTCCTTTTGAACGATATATGTGTTTCTTCAACTTGGTTGCATAGACCTTTTTGGACCAAAATGAGCCTTTCTCCACCTTGAAAACTCTGAATTGCTAAATGATTACTTTCTAAAACTAACTCAACTCTCTATGGAAAACAATATGCTACGTGCTGCAACGTCTAACATAGATGCTTTTCTTTGGAGAGATACAAGTGTTCTACCAAGCTGAATAGGCCTATTTGAAGCAAACAGAGCTTATCTCCACCTTGAAACACCTAAGTTGCAGGAAGCATTCCTTTCAAAAACTAAATAAATTCTCACTGGGCAACAATGAACTAGATGTTCCTGCTTCTAACACAGGTGGTTTTCTTTTGAGAAATACATGTGTTCCTTCAACTTAACCGAATAGGGCTATGTGGAGTAAACCGAGCCTATCTCCACCTTGTTAAACCTACTTTGCTGGATGTATTCTTTGAAAAACTAACTGAATTCTCAATGGGCAACAATGCGCCAGATGCTCCTGATTCTAACAAAATGCTTTTCTTTCAAGAGAAACATGTGTTCCTTCAACTTAGCTGAATATGCCTATCTGTAGCAAACAGAGGCTATCCTCACTTTGTAACACCTAAGTTGCAGGACATATTCCTTTCAAAAAGCTAACTCGATTCTCACCAGGAAAAAATGTGCTAGATGCGGAACCCTGCAACATAGATAGTTTTTTCTAGAGAGATATATGTGTTTCTTTAACTCAGCTGAATCGGCCATTTTGAAATTAATGAGCCTTTTTTCACCTTGGAAACTATGATTTATAGGAAGTTTTCTTTTCAAAAACTAACTGAAGCTCACAGGAAAACAATGTGCTGGATGCTCATGCATCTAACAAGATGATTTTCTTACAAGAGATATATGTTTTTATTCCACCTAGCTGAAAAGGCCTATTTGGAGCAAACAGAGCCTATCTCCAACTTGAAAGACCTAAGTTGCAGGAAGTCTTCCTTGAAAAACTCTCTCAATTCTCACTTAGCCACAATGCACTAGATGCTCATGCTTCTCACACAGATGGTTTTCTTTCCAGTAATACAAATGTTTCTTCAACTTAGCTGAATAAGTCTACTTTGAGCAAACAGAGCCTATCTCCATCTTGAAACACCTAAGTTGCAGAAAGTATTCTTTTCAAAAGCTAACTCAATTCTCACAGGGAAACAATGCACTAGATGCTCCTGCTTCTAACATAGATGGCTTTCTTTATGGAGATACATGTTTATCTTCAACCTTGCTGAGTATGCCTGTTTGAACTAAGCATAGCTTACCTCCACCTTGAAACACCCAAGTTGCAGGAAGTATTCCTTGGAAAACTAACTCAATACTCACTGGGCAACAATGAGCTAGATGCTCCTGCTTCTAACACAGATGGTTGTCTTTGGAGATATACATTTGTTTCTTTACCTTAGCTGAATAGACATATTTGGAGCAAACAGAGGCTGTCTTCACCTTGTGACACCTAAGTTGCAGGAATAGTTCCTTTCAAAAGCTAACTAGAATTCTCACTTGGAAACAATGTTCTAGATGCCAAAGCTTTTAACACAGATTGTTCTCTTTGGAGAGACAAATGTGCTTCTTCAACTTAGATGAATAGGCCTATTTGGAACAAATGACCCTTTCTCCACCTGAAAAACTATGATTGTTCTGGAAGTATTTCTTTCAAAACCTAACTCACTTCTCAATCAGCAACAATTTGCTAGATGTCGTGCATCTAACATAGATGGATTTGGTTCGAGAGATATATGTGTTCCTTCAAATTAGCTGAATAGACATATTTTTAGCAAACAGAGCCAAATCTCCAAATTGAAACACCTAAGTTGCAGGAAGTATTCCTTGAAAAACTAACTCAATTGTCACTGGGCAACCAAGCCCTAACATGCCCCTGCTTCTAACACAGATGGTTTTCTTTCAAGAGACATGTGTTCCTTCAACTTAGCTGAATAGGCTTATCTGGATTAAACAGAGGCAATCTTCACCTTGTAACACCTAAGGTGCAGAAGCATTTCGTTCAAAAACTACCTCATTCTCACATTGAAACAATGTTCTATATGTCAATGCTTGTACAACACATGGTTGTCTTTGGAGAGATACATGTGTTTCTTCAACACAACTGAATAGGCCTATTTGGAACAAAATGAGCCTTTCTCCACCTTGAAACACAAAGGTCGCAGGAAGGATTCCTTGAAAAACTAACTCAATTCTCACTGGACAACAATGCGCTAGGTGCTCTTCCTTGTGACATAGATGGTTATCTTTCGAGAGAAACTTGTGCTCCTTCAACTTAGCTGAATAGGCCCATCTGCATCAAACAGAGCCTATCTCCACTTTGAAAACTATGATTTGAGGGAATATTCCCTTGAAAAACTAACTCAATTCTCAGTAATAAACTAGGTGCTTGCTATTCCTGCTTCTGACACAGATGGTTTTATGCCGAGTGGTACAGATGTTTCTTCAGTTAGGTGAATAGGCCTATTTGAAACAAAATGAGCATTTCTCCAACTTGAAAGCTGTGATTTTTCTGGCAGTATTTCTTTCAAAAACTAACTGAATTCACACTGGGCAACAATGTCCTAGATGCTCCTGCTTCTAACACAGACAGTTTTGTTTGGAGAGATACATGTGTTCCTTCCAAGAAGCAGAACAGGCCTATCTGGAGGAACAGAGCCTATCTCCGCCTTGATCCACCCAATTTGCAGGAATTATTCCTTGAAAAGCTATCTAAGTTCCCACTGGACAACAATGCGGTAGATGCTCCTGCTTCTTACACAGATGGGTTTCATTCGAGAGATACATGTGTTCCTTCAACTTAGCAGAATAGTCCTATCTGGAGCAAAGAGAGGCTATCTTCACCTGGAAATATATGATTTGCAGGAAGTATTACTTGCAAAAAACTAACTCAATTCTCACAGGGAAACAATGTGCTAGATACGCCTGCTTCTAACACAGACAGTTTTCGTTTTAGCAATACATGTGTTTTCTCAATATAGCTGAATAAGCCTACTTGGAGCAAGCAGAGCCTATCTCCACCTTGAAACACCTAAGTCGCAGGAAGTAGTCCCTGAAAAACTAACTCAATTCTCACTGGACAACAGTGTACTAAATGCTCCTGCATCTAATTCAGATGGTTTTTTCAAGAAATACATGTGCTCCTTCAACTTATCTGAAAAGCCTCTCTGGAGAAAACAGAGACTATCTCCTTCTTGAAAACTATTATTGGCAGGAAGGATTCCTTTAATAGGTGACTCAGTTCTCCCAGCGAAACGATGCACTAGGTGCTCCTGCTTTTAAAACAAATGGTTTTCTTTTGGGTGATACCCTGTTTCTTCAACTTAGTTGAATAGGCCTATTTGATGTAAACAGAGCCTATCTGCACCTTCAAACACCTAACATGCAAGAAGTATCCTTTGAAAAACTAACTCAGTTCTCACTGGGCAAAAATGTGCTAGATGCCCAAGTTTCTAACAAAGATGGTTTTCTTTTGAGAGATATATATGTTCCTCCTACTTCTCTGAATAGTCCTATCTGGGGCAAACTGAGCCTACCTGCACCTTGAAACACCTAGGTGGAAGAATGTATTCCTTTCCAAACCTAAATTGATTCTCACAGGGAAACGTGCTAGATGCAACAGCCTCTAACATAGATGATTTTCTTCTGAGAGATACATGTGTTTCTTCAAGTCACATGAGTAGGCCTATTTGGAGAAATCAGAGCCTATCTCCACCTTGAAAACTCCAATTGGAGGAAGTATTCCTTTCAAACACTAACTCAATTCTCACAGGGAAACAATGTGCAAGATGGTCCTGCTTCTAACATATATGGGTTTCTTTTGAGAGATACATTTCTTTCTTCAAGTCAGCTGAATACACCTATTTAGAGCCAACAGACCTTCTCCACCTTGAAACACCTAGGTTGCAGAAAGTATTCTTTCAAAAACTAACTCAATTCTCACAGGGAAACAATGCAGTAGTTGTTCCTGCTTCTAACATGGATGATTTTCTTTATAGAGGTACATGTGTTTTCTCAACTCAGATGAGTAGGCCCATCTGGGACAAAATGAGCCTTTCTCCACCGTGAAAACTATTATTTGCAGGAAGTATTCGTTTCAAGAGCTAACTCAATTCTTACAGGGAAATATAGTGCTATATGCTGCAGCATCTAACATAGATGGTTTTCTTTTGAGGGATATAATGTTTCTTCAACACAGCACAATGAGTGTATTTGGAGAAAACTGAGCCTATTTACACCAAGAAAACTATGAATTGCTGGTAGTATTCCTTTCAAAAACTAACTGAAATCTCCCATGGAAACAGTGTGCTAGGTATATGCAGCTTCAAACACGGATTTTTCTCTTTTTAGAGATACATATTTTTCTTCAACTCAACTCAATATCTCTACCTGGAATACCTAAGTTACAGGCTGTATTCCTTACAAAAACTAACTCAGTTGTCACAGGGAAACAATATGCTAGATGCTCCTGCTTCTAACACAGATGGGTTCCTTTTGAACGATATATGTGTTTCTTCAACTTGGTTGCATAGACCTTTTTGGACCAAAATGAGCCTTTCTCCACCTTGAAAACTCTGAATTGCTAAATGATTACTTTCTAAAACTAACTCAACTCTCTATGGAAAACAATATGCTATGTGCTGCAACGTCTAACGTAGATGCTTTTCTTTGGAGAGATACAAGTGTTCTACCAAGCTGAATAGGCCTATTTGAAGCAAACAGAGCTTATCTCCACCTTGAAACACCTAAGTTGCAGGAAGCATTCCTTTCAAAAACTAAATAAATTCTCACTGGGCAACAATGAACTAGATGTTCCTGCTTCTAACACAGGTGGTTTTCTTTTGAGAAATACATGTGTTCCTTCAACTTAACCGAATAGGGCTATGTGGAGTAAACCGAGCCTATCTCCACCTTGTTAAACCTACTTTGCTGGATGTATTCTTTGAAAAACTAACTGAATTCTCAATGGGCAACAATGCGCCAGATGCTCCTGATTCTAACAAAATGCTTTTCTTTCAAGAGAAACATGTGTTCCTTCAACTTAGCTGAATATGCCTATCTGTAGCAAACAGAGGCTATCCTCACTTTGTAACACCTAAGTTGCAGGACATATTCCTTTCAAAAAGCTAACTCGATTCTCACCAGGAAAAAATGTGCTAGATGCGGAACCCTGCAACATAGATAGTTTTTTCTAGAGAGATATATGTGTTTCTTTAACTCAGCTGAATCGGCCATTTTGAAATTAATGAGCCTTTTTTCACCTTGGAAACTATGATTTATAGGAAGTTTTCTTTTCAAAAACTAACTGAAGCTCACAGGAAAACAATGTGCTGGATGCTCATGCATCTAACAAGATGATTTTCTTACAAGAGATATATGTTTTTATTCCACCTAGCTGAAAAGGCCTATTTGGAGCAAACAGAGCCTATCTCCACCTTGAAAGACCTAAGTTGCAGGAAGTCTTCCTTGAAAAACTCTCTCAATTCTCACTTAGCCACAATGCACTAGATGCTCATGCTTCTCACACAGATGGTTTTCTTTCCAGTAATACAAATGTTTCTTCAACTTAGCTGAATAAGTCTACTTTGAGCAAACAGAGCCTATCTCCATCTTGAAACACCTAAGTTGCAGAAAGTATTCTTTTCAAAAGCTAACTCAATTCTCACAGGGAAACAATGCACTAGATGCTCCTGCTTCTAACATAGATGGCTTTCTTTATGGAGATACATGTTTATCTTCAACCTTGCTGAGTATGCCTGTTTGAACTAAGCATAGCTTACCTCCACCTTGAAACACCCAAGTTGCAGGAAGTATTCCTTGGAAAACTAACTCAATACTCACTGGGCAACAATGAGCTAGATGCTCCTGCTTCTAACACAGATGGTTGTCTTTGGAGATATACATTTGTTTCTTTACCTTAGCTGAATAGACATATTTGGAGCAAACAGAGGCTGTCTTCACCTTGTGACACCTAAGTTGCAGGAATAGTTCCTTTCAAAAGCTAACTAGAATTCTCACTTGGAAACAATGTTCTAGATGCCAAAGCTTTTAACACAGATTGTTCTCTTTGGAGAGACAAATGTGCTTCTTCAACTTAGATGAATAGGCCTATTTGGAACAAATGACCCTTTCTCCACCTGAAAAACTATGATTGTTCTGGAAGTATTTCTTTCAAAACCTAACTCACTTCTCAATCAGCAACAATTTGCTAGATGTCGTGCATCTAACATAGATGGATTTGGTTCGAGAGATATATGTGTTCCTTCAAATTAGCTGAATAGACATATTTTTAGCAAACAGAGCCAAATCTCCAAATTGAAACACCTAAGTTGCAGGAAGTATTCCTTGAAAAACTAACTCAATTGTCACTGGGCAACCAAGCCCTAACATGCCCCTGCTTCTAACACAGATGGTTTTCTTTCAAGAGACATGTGTTCCTTCAACTTAGCTGAATAGGCTTATCTGGATTAAACAGAGGCAATCTTCACCTTGTAACACCTAAGGTGCAGAAGCATTTCGTTCAAAAACTACCTCATTCTCACATTGAAACAATGTTCTATATGTCAATGCTTGTACAACACATGGTTGTCTTTGGAGAGATACATGTGTTTCTTCAACACAACTGAATAGGCCTATTTGGAACAAAATGAGCCTTTCTCCACCTTGAAACACAAAGGTCGCAGGAAGGATTCCTTGAAAAACTAACTCAATTCTCACTGGACAACAATGCGCTAGGTGCTCTTCCTTGTGACATAGATGGTTATCTTTCGAGAGAAACTTGTGCTCCTTCAACTTAGCTGAATAGGCCCATCTGCATCAAACAGAGCCTATCTCCACTTTGAAAACTATGATTTGAGGGAATATTCCCTTGAAAAACTAACTCAATTCTCAGTAATAAACTAGGTGCTTGCTATTCCTGCTTCTGACACAGATGGTTTTATGCCGAGAGATACAGATGTTTCTTCAGTTAGGTGAATAGGCCTATTTGAAACAAAATGAGCATTTCTCCAACTTGAAAGCTGTGATTTTTCTGGCAGTATTTCTTTCAAAAACTAACTGAATTCACACTGGGCAACAATGTCCTAGATGCTCCTGCTTCTAACACAGACAGTTTTGTTTGGAGAGATACATGTGTTCCTTCCAAGAAGCAGAACAGGCCTATCTGGAGGAACAGAGCCTATCTCCGCCTTGATCCACCCAATTTGCAGGAATTATTCCTTGAAAAGCTATCTAAGTTCCCACTGGACAACAATGCGGTAGATGCTCCTGCTTCTTACACAGATGGGTTTCTTTCGAGAGATACATGTGTTCCTTCAACTTAGCAGAATAGTCCTATCTGGAGCAAAGAGAGGCTATCTTCACCTGGAAATATATGATTTGCAGGAAGTATTACTTGCAAAAAACTAACTCAATTCTCACAGGGAAACAATGTGCTAGATACGCCTGCTTCTAACACAGACAGTTTTCGTTTTAGCAATACATGTGTTTTCTCAATATAGCTGAATAAGCCTACTTGGAGCAAGCAGAGCCTATCTCCACCTTGAAACACCTAAGTCGCAGGAAGTAGTCCCTGAAAAACTAACTCAATTCTCACTGGACAACAGTGTACTAAATGCTCCTGCATCTAATTCAGATGGTTTTTTCAAGAAATACATGTGCTCCTTCAACTTATCTGAAAAGCCTCTCTGGAGAAAACAGAGACTATCTCCTTCTTGAAAACTATTATTGGCAGGAAGGATTCCTTTAATAGGGGACTCAGTTCTCCCAGCGAAACGATGCACTAGGTGCTCCTGCTTTTAAAACAAATGGTTTTCTTTTGGGTGATACCCTGTTTCTTCAACTTAGTTGAATAGGCCTATTTGATGTAAACAGAGCCTATCTGCACCTTCAAACACCTAACATGCAAGAAGTATCCTTTGAAAAACTAACTCAGTTCTCACTGGGCAAAAATGTGCTAGATGCCCAAGTTTCTAACAAAGATGGTTTTCTTTTGAGAGATATATATGTTCCTCCTACTTCTCTGAATAGTCCTATCTGGGGCAAACTGAGCCTACCTGCACCTTGAAACACCTAGGTGGAAGAATGTATTCCTTTCCAAACCTAAATTGATTCTCACAGGGAAACGTGCTAGATGCAACAGCCTCTAACATAGATGATTTTCTTCTGAGAGATACATGTGTTTCTTCAAGTCACATGAGTAGGCCTATTTGGAGAAATCAGAGCCTATCTCCACCTTGAAAACTCCAATTGGAGGAAGTATTCCTTTCAAACACTAACTCAATTCTCACAGGGAAACAATGTGCAAGATGGTCCTGCTTCTAACATATATGGGTTTCTTTTGAGAGATACATTTCTTTCTTCAAGTCCGCTGACTACACCTATTTAGAGCCAACAGACCTTCTCCACCTTGAAACACCTAGGTTGCAGAAAGTATTCTTTCAAAAACTAACTCAATTCTCACAGGGAAACAATGCAGTAGTTGTTCCTGCTTCTAACATGGATGATTTTCTTTATAGAGGTACATGTGTTTTCTCAACTCAGATGAGTAGGCCCATCTGGGACAAAATGAGCCTTTCTCCACCGTGAAAACTATTATTTGCAGGAAGTATTCGTTTCAAGAGCTAACTCAATTCTTACAGGGAAATATAGTGCTATATGCTGCAGCATCTAACATAGATGGTTTTCTTTTGAGGGATATAATGTTTCTTCAACACAGCACAATGAGTGTATTTGGAGAAAACTGAGCCTATTTACACCAAGAAAACTATGAATTGCTGGTAGTATTCCTTTCAAAAACTAACTGAAATCTCCCATGGAAACAGTGTGCTAGGTATATGCAGCTTCAAACACAGATTTTTCTCTTTTTAGAGATACATATTTTTCTTCAACTCAACTCAATATCTCTACCTGGAATACCTAAGTTACAGGCTGTATTCCTTACAAAAACTAACTCAGTTGTCACAGGGAAACAATATGCTAGATGCTCCTGCTTCTAACACAGATGGGTTCCTTTTGAACGATATATGTGTTTCTTCAACTTGGTTGCATAGACCTTTTTGGACCAAAATGAGCCTTTCTCCACCTTGAAAACTCTGAATTGCTAAATGATTACTTTCTAAAACTAACTCAACTCTCTATGGAAAACAATATGCTACGTGCTGCAACGTCTAACGTAGATGCTTTTCTTTGGAGAGATACAAGTGTTCTACCAAGCTGAATAGGCCTATTTGAAGCAAACAGAGCTTATCTCCACCTTGAAACACCTAAGTTGCAGGAAGCATTCCTTTCAAAAACTAAATAAATTCTCACTGGGCAACAATGAACTAGATGTTCCTGCTTCTAACACAGGTGGTTTTCTTTTGAGAAATACATGTGTTCCTTCAACTTAACCGAATAGGGCTATGTGGAGTAAACCGAGCCTATCTCCACCTTGTTAAACCTACTTTGCTGGATGTATTCTTTGAAAAACTAACTGAATTCTCAATGGGCAACAATGCGCCAGATGCTCCTGATTCTAACAAAATGCTTTTCTTTCAAGAGAAACATGTGTTCCTTCAACTTAGCTGAATATGCCTATCTGTAGCAAACAGAGGCTATCCTCACTTTGTAACACCTAAGTTGCAGGACATATTCCTTTCAAAAAGCTAACTCGATTCTCACCAGGAAAAAATGTGCTAGATGCGGAACCCTGCAACATAGATAGTTTTTTCTAGAGAGATATATGTGTTTCTTTAACTCAGCTGAATCGGCCATTTTGAAATTAATGAGCCTTTTTTCACCTTGGAAACTATGATTTATAGGAAGTTTTCTTTTCAAAAACTAACTGAAGCTCACAGGAAAACAATGTGCTGGATGCTCATGCATCTAACAAGATGATTTTCTTACAAGAGATATATGTTTTTATTCCACCTAGCTGAAAAGGCCTATTTGGAGCAAACAGAGCCTATCTCCAACTTGAAAGACCTAAGTTGCAGGAAGTCTTCCTTGAAAAACTCTCTCAATTCTCACTTAGCCACAATGCACTAGATGCTCATGCTTCTCACACAGATGGTTTTCTTTCCAGTAATACAAATGTTTCTTCAACTTAGCTGAATAAGTCTACTTTGAGCAAACAGAGCCTATCTCCATCTTGAAACACCTAAGTTGCAGAAAGTATTCTTTTCAAAAGCTAACTCAATTCTCACAGGGAAACAATGCACTAGATGCTCCTGCTTCTAACATAGATGGCTTTCTTTATGGAGATACATGTTTATCTTCAACCTTGCTGAGTATGCCTGTTTGAACTAAGCATAGCTTACCTCCACCTTGAAACACCCAAGTTGCAGGAAGTATTCCTTGGAAAACTAACTCAATACTCACTGGGCAACAATGAGCTAGATGCTCCTGCTTCTAACACAGATGGTTGTCTTTGGAGATATACATTTGTTTCTTTACCTTAGCTGAATAGACATATTTGGAGCAAACAGAGGCTGTCTTCACCTTGTGACACCTAAGTTGCAGGAATAGTTCCTTTCAAAAGCTAACTAGAATTCTCACTTGGAAACAATGTTCTAGATGCCAAAGCTTTTAACACAGATTGTTCTCTTTGGAGAGACAAATGTGCTTCTTCAACTTAGATGAATAGGCCTATTTGGAACAAATGACCCTTTCTCCACCTGAAAAACTATGATTGTTCTGGAAGTATTTCTTTCAAAACCTAACTCACTTCTCAATCAGCAACAATTTGCTAGATGTCGTGCATCTAACATAGATGGATTTGGTTCGAGAGATATATGTGTTCCTTCAAATTAGCTGAATAGACATATTTTTAGCAAACAGAGCCAAATCTCCAAATTGAAACACCTAAGTTGCAGGAAGTATTCCTTGAAAAACTAACTCAATTGTCACTGGGCAACCAAGCCCTAACATGCCCCTGCTTCTAACACAGATGGTTTTCTTTCAAGAGACATGTGTTCCTTCAACTTAGCTGAATAGGCTTATCTGGATTAAACAGAGGCAATCTTCACCTTGTAACACCTAAGGTGCAGAAGCATTTCGTTCAAAAACTACCTCATTCTCACATTGAAACAATGTTCTATATGTCAATGCTTGTACAACACATGGTTGTCTTTGGAGAGATACATGTGTTTCTTCAACACAACTGAATAGGCCTATTTGGAACAAAGTGAGCCTTTCTCCACCTTGAAACACAAAGGTCGCAGGAAGGATTCCTTGAAAAACTAACTCAATTCTCACTGGACAACAATGCGCTAGGTGCTCTTCCTTGTGACATAGATGGTTATCTTTCGAGAGAAACTTGTGCTCCTTCAACTTAGCTGAATAGGCCCATCTGCATCAAACAGAGCCTATCTCCACTTTGAAAACTATGATTTGAGGGAATATTCCCTTGAAAAACTAACTCAATTCTCAGTAATAAACTAGGTGCTTGCTATTCCTGCTTCTGACACAGATGGTTTTATGCCGAGAGATACAGATGTTTCTTCAGTTAGGTGAATAGGCCTATTTGAAACAAAATGAGCATTTCTCCAACTTGAAAGCTGTGATTTTTCTGGCAGTATTTCTTTCAAAAACTAACTGAATTCACACTGGGCAACAATGTCCTAGATGCTCCTGCTTCTAACACAGACAGTTTTGTTTGGAGAGATACATGTGTTCCTTCCAAGAAGCAGAACAGGCCTATCTGGAGGAACAGAGCCTATCTCCGCCTTGATCCACCCAATTTGCAGGAATTATTCCTTGAAAAGCTATCTAAGTTCCCACTGGACAACAATGCGGTAGATGCTCCTGCTTCTTACACAGATGGGTTTCTTTCGAGAGATACATGTGTTCCTTCAACTTAGCAGAATAGTCCTATCTGGAGCAAAGAGAGGCTATCTTCACCTGGAAATATATGATTTGCAGGAAGTATTACTTGCAAAAAACTAACTCAATTCTCACAGGGAAACAATGTGCTAGATACGCCTGCTTCTAACACAGACAGTTTTCGTTTTAGCAATACATGTGTTTTCTCAATATAGCTGAATAAGCCTACTTGGAGCAAGCAGAGCCTATCTCCACCTTGAAACACCTAAGTCGCAGGAAGTAGTCCCTGAAAAACTAACTCAATTCTCACTGGACAACAGTGTACTAAATGCTCCTGCATCTAATTCAGATGGTTTTTTCAAGAAATACATGTGCTCCTTCAACTTATCTGAAAAGCCTCTCTGGAGAAAACAGAGTCTATCTCCTTCTTGAAAACTATTATTGGCAGGAAGGATTCCTTTAATAGGGGACTCAGTTCTCCCAGCGAAACGATGCACTAGGTGCTCCTGCTTTTAAAACAAATGGTTTTCTTTTGGGTGATACCCTGTTTCTTCAACTTAGTTGAATAGGCCTATTTGATGTAAACAGAGCCTATCTGCACCTTCAAACACCTAACATGCAAGAAGTATCCTTTGAAAAACTAACTCAGTTCTCACTGGGCAAAAATATGCTAGATGCCCAAGTTTCTAACAAAGATGGTTTTCTTTTGAGAGATATATATGTTCCTCCTACTTCTCTGAATAGTCCTATCTGGGGCAAACTGAGCCTACCTGCACCTTGAAACACCTAGGTGGAAGAATGTGTTCCTTTCCAAACCTAAATTGATTCTCACAGGGAAACGTGCTAAATGCAACAGCCTCTAACATAGATGATTTTCTTCTGAGAGATACATGTGTTTCTTCAAGTCACATGAGTAGGCCTATTTGGAGAAATCAGAGCCTATCTCCACCTTGAAAACTCCAATTGGAGGAAGTATTCCTTTCAAACACTAACTCAATTCTCACAGGGAAACAATGTGCAAGATGGTCCTGCTTCTAACATATATGGGTTTCTTTTGAGAGATACATTTCTTTCTTCAAGTCCGCTGAATACACCTATTTATAGCCAACAGACCTTCTCCACCTTGAAACACCTAGGTTGCAGAAAGTATTCTTTCAAAAACTAACTCAATTCTCACAGGGAAACAATGCAGTAGTTGTTCCTGCTTCTAACATGGATGATATTCTTTATAGAGGTACATGTGTTTTCTCAACTCAGATGAGTAGGCCCATCTGGGACAAAATGAGCCTTTCTCCACCGTGAAAACTATTATTTGCAGGAAGTATTCGTTTCAAGAGCTAACTCAATTCTTACAGGGAAATATAGTGCTATATGCTGCAGCATCTAACATAGATGGTTTTCTTTTGAGGGATATAATGTTCCTTCAACACAGCACAATGAGTGTATTTGGAGAAAACTGAGCCTATTTACACCAAGAAAACTATGAATTGCTGGTAGTATTCCTTTCAAAAACTAACTGAAATCTCCCATGGAAACAGTGTGCTAGGTATATGCAGCTTCAAACACAGATTTTTCTCTTTTTAGAGATACATATTTTTCTTCAACTCAACTCAATATCTCTACCTGGAATACCTAAGTTTCAGGCTGTATTCCTTACAAAAACTAACTCAGTTCTCACAGGGAAACAATATGCTAGATGCTCCTGCTTCTAACACAGATGGGTTCCTTTTGAACGATATATGTGTTTCTTCAACTTGGTTGCATAGACCTTTTTGGACCAAAATGAGCTTTCTCCACCTTGAAAACTCTGAATTGCTAAATGATTACTTTCTAAAACTAACTCAACTCTCTATGGAAAACAATAAGCTACGTGCTGCAACGTCTAACGTAGATGCTTTTCTTTGGAGAGATACAAGTGTTCTACCAAGCTGAATAGGCCTATTTGAAGCAAACAGAGCTTATCTCCACCTTGAAACACCTAAGTTGCAGGAAGCATTCCTTTCAAAAACTAAATAAATTCTCACTGGGCAACAATGAACTAGATGTTCCTGCTTCTAACACAGGTGGTTTTCTTTTGAGAAATACATGTGTTCCTTCAACTTAACCGAATAGGGCTATGTGGAGTAAACCGAGCCTATCTCCACCTTGTTAAACCTACTTTGCTGGATGTATTCTTTGAAAAACTAACTGAATTCTCAATGGGCAACAATGCGCCAGATGCTCCTGATTCTAACAAAATGCTTTTCTTTCAAGAGAAACATGTGTTCCTTCAACTTAGCTGAATATGCCTATCTGTAGCAAACAGAGGCTATCCTCACTTTGTAACACCTAAGTTGCAGGACATATTCCTTTCAAAAAGCTAACTCGATTCTCACCAGGAAAAAATGTGCTAGATGCGGAACCCTGCAACATAGATAGTTTTTTCTAGAGAGATATATGTGTTTCTTTAACTCAGCTGAATCGGCCATTTTGAAATTAATGAGCCTTTTTTCACCTTGGAAACTATGATTTATAGGAAGTTTTCTTTTCAAAAACTAACTGAAGCTCACAGGAAAACAATGTGCTGGATGCTCATGCATCTAACAAGATGATTTTCTTACAAGAGATATATGTTTTTATTCCACCTAGCTGAAAAGGCCTATTTGGAGCAAACAGAGCCTATCTCCAACTTGAAAGACCTAAGTTGCAGGAAGTCTTCCTTGAAAAACTCTCTCAATTCTCACTTAGCCACAATGCACTAGATGCTCATGCTTCTCACACAGATGGTTTTCTTTCCAGTAATACAAATGTTTCTTCAACTTAGCTGAATAAGTCTACTTTGAGCAAACAGAGCCTATCTCCATCTTGAAACACCTAAGTTGCAGAAAGTATTCTTTTCAAAAGCTAACTCAATTCTCACAGGGAAACAATGCACTAGATGCTCCTGCTTCTAACATAGATGGCTTTCTTTATGGAGATACATGTTTATCTTCAACCTTGCTGAGTATGCCTGTTTGAACTAAGCATAGCTTACCTCCACCTTGAAACACCCAAGTTGCAGGAAGTATTCCTTGGAAAACTAACTCAATACTCACTGGGCAACTATGAGCTAGATGCTCCTGCTTCTAACACAGATGGTTGTCTTTGGAGATATACATTTGTTTCTTTACCTTAGCTGAATAGACATATTTGGAGCAAACAGAGGCTGTCTTCACCTTGTGACACCTAAGTTGCAGGAATAGTTCCTTTCAAAAGCTAACTAGAATTCTCACTTGGAAACAATGTTCTAGATGCCAAAGCTTTTAACACAGATTGTTCTCTTTGGAGAGACAAATGTGCTTCTTCAACTTAGATGAATAGGCCTATTTGGAACAAATGACCCTTTCTCCACCTGAAAAACTATGATTGTTCTGGAAGTATTTCTTTCAAAACCTAACTCACTTCTCAATCAGCAACAATTTGCTAGATGTCGTGCATCTAACATAGATGGATTTGGTTCGAGAGATATATGTGTTCCTTCAAATTAGCTGAATAGACATATTTTTAGCAAACAGAGCCAAATCTCCAAATTGAAACACCTAAGTTGCAGGAAGTATTCCTTGAAAAACTAACTCAATTGTCACTGGGCAACCAAGCCCTAACATGCCCCTGCTTCTAACACAGATGGTTTTCTTTCAAGAGACATGTGTTCCTTCAACTTAGCTGAATAGGCTTATCTGGATTAAACAGAGGCAATCTTCACCTTGTAACACCTAAGGTGCAGAAGCATTTCGTTCAAAAACTACCTCATTCTCACATTGAAACAATGTTCTATATGTCAATGCTTGTACAACACATGGTTGTCTTTGGAGAGATACATGTGTTTCTTCAACACAACTGAATAGGCCTATTTGGAACAAAATGAGCCTTTCTCCACCTTGAAACACAAAGGTCGCAGGAAGGATTCCTTGAAAAACTAACTCAATTCTCACTGGACAACAATGCGCTAGGTGCTCTTCCTTGTGACATAGATGGTTATCTTTCGAGAGAAACTTGTGCTCCTTCAACTTAGCTGAATAGGCCCATCTGCATCAAACAGAGCCTATCTCCACTTTGAAAACTATGATTTGAGGGAATATTCCCTTGAAAAACTAACTCAATTCTCAGTAATAAACTAGGTGCTTGCTATTCCTGCTTCTGACACAGATGGTTTTATGCCGAGAGATACAGATGTTTCTTCAGTTAGGTGAATAGGCCTATTTGAAACAAAATGAGCATTTCTCCAACTTGAAAGCTGTGATTTTTCTGGCAGTATTTCTTTCAAAAACTAACTGAATTCACACTGGGCAACAATGTCCTAGATGCTCCTGCTTCTAACACAGACAGTTTTGTTTGGAGAGATACATGTGTTCCTTCCAAGAAGCAGAACAGGCCTATCTGGAGGAACAGAGCCTATCTCCGCCTTGATCCACCCAATTTGCAGGAATTATTCCTTGAAAAGCTATCTAAGTTCCCACTGGACAACAATGCGGTAGATGCTCCTGCTTCTTACACAGATGGGTTTCATTCGAGAGATACATGTGTTCCTTCAACTTAGCAGAATAGTCCTATCTGGAGCAAAGAGAGGCTATCTTCACCTGGAAATATATGATTTGCAGGAAGTATTACTTGCAAAAAACTAACTCAATTCTCACAGGGAAACAATGTGCTAGATACGCCTGCTTCTAACACAGACAGTTTTCATTTTAGCAATACATGTGTTTTCTCAATATAGCTGAATAAGCCTACTTGGAGCAAGCAGAGCCTATCTCCACCTTGAAACACCTAAGTCGCAGGAAGTAGTCCCTGAAAAACTAACTCAATTCTCACTGGACAACAGTGTACTAAATGCTCCTGCATCTAATTCAGATGGTTTTTTCAAGAAATACATGTGCTCCTTCAACTTATCTGAAAAGCCTCTCTGGAGAAAACAGAGACTATCTCCTTCTTGAAAACTATTATTGGCAGGAAGGATTCCTTTAATAGGTGACTCAGTTCTCCCAGCGAAACGATGCACTAGGTGCTCCTGCTTTTAAAACAAATGGTTTTCTTTTGGGTGATACCCTGTTTCTTCAACTTAGTTGAATAGGCCTATTTGATGTAAACAGAGCCTATCTGCACCTTCAAACACCTAACATGCAAGAAGTATCCTTTGAAAAACTAACTCAGTTCTCACTGGGCAAAAATGTGCTAGATGCCCAAGTTTCTAACAAAGATGGTTTTCTTTTGAGAGATATATATGTTCCTCCTACTTCTCTGAATAGTCCTATCTGGGGCAAACTGAGCCTACCTGCACCTTGAAACACCTAGGTGGAAGAATGTATTCCTTTCCAAACCTAAATTGATTCTCACAGGGAAACGTTCTAGATGCAACAGCCTCTAACATAGATGATTTTCTTCTGAGAGATACATGTGTTTCTTCAAGTCACATGAGTAGGCCTATTTGGAGAAATCAGAGCCTATCTCCACCTTGAAAACTCCAATTGGAGGAAGTATTCCTTTCAAACACTAACTCAATTCTCACAGGGAAACAATGTGCAAGATGGTCCTGCTTCTAACATATATGGGTTTCTTTTGAGAGATACATTTCTTTCTTCAAGTCAGCTGAATACACCTATTTAGAGCCAACAGACCTTCTCCACCTTGAAACACCTAGGTTGCAGAAAGTATTCTTTCAAAAACTAACTCAATTCTCACAGGGAAACAATGCAGTAGTTGTTCCTGCTTCTAACATGGATGATTTTCTTTATAGAGGTACATGTGTTTTCTCAACTCAGATGAGTAGGCCCATCTGGGACAAAATGAGCCTTTCTCCACCGTGAAAACTATTATTTGCAGGAAGTATTCGTTTCAAGAGCTAACTCAATTCTTACAGGGAAATATAGTGCTATATGCTGCAGCATCTAACATAGATGGTTTTCTTTTGAGGGATATAATGTTTCTTCAACACAGCACAATGAGTGTATTTGGAGAAAACTGAGCCTATTTACACCAAGAAAACTATGAATTGCTGGTAGTATTCCTTTCAAAAACTAACTGAAATCTCCCATGGAAACAGTGTGCTAGGTATATGCAGCTTCAAACACAGATTTTTCTCTTTTTAGAGATACATATTTTTCTTCAACTCAACTCAATATCTCTACCTGGAATACCTAAGTTACAGGCTGTATTCCTTACAAAAACTAACTCAGTTGTCACAGGGAAACAATATGCTAGATGCTCCTGCTTCTAACACAGATGGGTTCCTTTTGAACGATATATGTGTTTCTTCAACTTGGTTGCATAGACCTTTTTGGACCAAAATGAGCCTTTCTCCACCTTGAAAACTCTGAATTGCTAAATGATTACTTTCTAAAACTAACTCAACTCTCTATGGAAAACAATATGCTACGTGCTGCAACGTCTAACGTAGATGCTTTTCTTTGGAGAGATACAAGTGTTCTACCAAGCTGAATAGGCCTATTTGAAGCAAACAGAGCTTATCTCCACCTTGAAACACCTAAGTTGCAGGAAGCATTCCTTTCAAAAACTAAATAAATTCTCACTGGGCAACAATGAACTAGATGTTCCTGCTTCTAACACAGGTGGTTTTCTTTTGAGAAATACATGTGTTCCTTCAACTTAACCGAATAGGGCTATGTGGAGTAAACCGAGCCTATCTCCACCTTGTTAAACCTACTTTGCTGGATGTATTCTTTGAAAAACTAACTGAATTCTCAATGGGCAACAATGCGCCAGATGCTCCTGATTCTAACAAAATGCTTTTCTTTCAAGAGAAACATGTGTTCCTTCAACTTAGCTGAATATGCCTATCTGTAGCAAACAGAGGCTATCCTCACTTTGTAACACCTAAGTTGCAGGACATATTCCTTTCAAAAAGCTAACTCGATTCTCACCAGGAAAAAATGTGCTAGATGCGGAACCCTGCAACATAGATAGTTTTTTCTAGAGAGATATATGTGTTTCTTTAACTCAGCTGAATCGGCCATTTTGAAATTAATGAGCCTTTTTTCACCTTGGAAACTATGATTTATAGGAAGTTTTCTTTTCAAAAACTAACTGAAGCTCACAGGAAAACAATGTGCTGGATGCTCATGCATCTAACAAGATGATTTTCTTACAAGAGATATATGTTTTTATTCCACCTAGCTGAAAAGGCCTATTTGGAGCAAACAGAGCCTATCTCCAACTTGAAAGACCTAAGTTGCAGGAAGTCTTCCTTGAAAAACTCTCTCAATTCTCACTTAGCCACAATGCACTAGATGCTCATGCTTCTCACACAGATGGTTTTCTTTCCAGTAATACAAATGTTTCTTCAACTTAGCTGAATAAGTCTACTTTGAGCAAACAGAGCCTATCTCCATCTTGAAACACCTAAGTTGCAGAAAGTATTCTTTTCAAAAGCTAACTCAATTCTCACAGGGAAACAATGCACTAGATGCTCCTGCTTCTAACATAGATGGCTTTCTTTATGGAGATACATGTTTATCTTCAACCTTGCTGAGTATGCCTGTTTGAACTAAGCATAGCTTACCTCCACCTTGAAACACCCAAGTTGCAGGAAGTATTCCTTGGAAAACTAACTCAATACTCACTGGGCAACAATGAGCTAGATGCTCCTGCTTCTAACACAGATGGTTGTCTTTGGAGATATACATTTGTTTCTTTACCTTAGCTGAATAGACATATTTGGAGCAAACAGAGGCTGTCTTCACCTTGTGACACCTAAGTTGCAGGAATAGTTCCTTTCAAAAGCTAACTAGAATTCTCACTTGGAAACAATGTTCTAGATGCCAAAGCTTTTAACACAGATTGTTCTCTTTGGAGAGACAAATGTGCTTCTTCAACTTAGATGAATAGGCCTATTTGGAACAAATGACCCTTTCTCCACCTGAAAAACTATGATTGTTCTGGAAGTATTTCTTTCAAAACCTAACTCACTTCTCAATCAGCAACAATTTGCTAGATGTCGTGCATCTAACATAGATGGATTTGGTTCGAGAGATATATGTGTTCCTTCAAATTAGCTGAATAGACATATTTTTAGCAAACAGAGCCAAATCTCCAAATTGAAACACCTAAGTTGCAGGAAGTATTCCTTGAAAAACTAACTCAATTGTCACTGGGCAACCAAGCCCTAACATGCCCCTGCTTCTAACACAGATGGTTTTCTTTCAAGAGACATGTGTTCCTTCAACTTAGCTGAATAGGCTTATCTGGATTAAACAGAGGCAATCTTCACCTTGTAACACCTAAGGTGCAGAAGCATTTCGTTCAAAAACTACCTCATTCTCACATTGAAACAATGTTCTATATGTCAATGCTTGTACAACACATGGTTGTCTTTGGAGAGATACATGTGTTTCTTCAACACAACTGAATAGGCCTATTTGGAACAAAATGAGCCTTTCTCCACCTTGAAACACAAAGGTCGCAGGAAGGATTCCTTGAAAAACTAACTCAATTCTCACTGGACAACAATGCGCTAGGTGCTCTTCCTTGTGACATAGATGGTTATCTTTCGAGAGAAACTTGTGCTCCTTCAACTTAGCTGAATAGGCCCATCTGCATCAAACAGAGCCTATCTCCACTTTGAAAACTATGATTTGAGGGAATATTCCCTTGAAAAACTAACTCAATTCTCAGTAATAAACTAGGTGCTTGCTATTCCTGCTTCTGACACAGATGGTTTTATGCCGAGAGATACAGATGTTTCTTCAGTTAGGTGAATAGGCCTATTTGAAACAAAATGAGCATTTCTCCAACTTGAAAGCTGTGATTTTTCTGGCAGTATTTCTTTCAAAAACTAACTGAATTCACACTGGGCAACAATGTCCTAGATGCTCCTGCTTCTAACACAGACAGTTTTGTTTGGAGAGATACATGTGTTCCTTCCAAGAAGCAGAACAGGCCTATCTGGAGGAACAGAGCCTATCTCCGCCTTGATCCACCCAATTTGCAGGAATTATTCCTTGAAAAGCTATCTAAGTTCCCACTGGACAACAATGCGGTAGATGCTCCTGCTTCTTACACAGATGGGTTTCTTTCGAGAGATACATGTGTTCCTTCAACTTAGCAGAATAGTCCTATCTGGAGCAAAGAGAGGCTATCTTCACCTGGAAATATATGATTTGCAGGAAGTATTACTTGCAAAAAACTAACTCAATTCTCACAGGGAAACAATGTGCTAGATACGCCTGCTTCTAACACAGACAGTTTTCGTTTTAGCAATACATGTGTTTTCTCAATATAGCTGAATAAGCCTACTTGGAGCAAGCAGAGCCTATCTCCACCTTGAAACACCTAAGTCGCAGGAAGTAGTCCCTGAAAAACTAACTCAATTCTCACTGGACAACAGTGTACTAAATGCTCCTGCATCTAATTCAGATGGTTTTTTCAAGAAATACATGTGCTCCTTCAACTTATCTGAAAAGCCTCTCTGGAGAAAACAGAGACTATCTCCTTCTTGAAAACTATTATTGGCAGGAAGGATTCCTTTAATAGGTGACTCAGTTCTCCCAGCGAAACGATGCACTAGGTGCTCCTGCTTTTAAAACAAATGGTTTTCTTTTGGGTGATACCCTGTTTCTTCAACTTAGTTGAATAGGCCTATTTGATGTAAACAGAGCCTATCTGCACCTTCAAACACCTAACATGCAAGAAGTATCCTTTGAAAAACTAACTCAGTTCTCACTGGGCAAAAATGTGCTAGATGCCCAAGTTTCTAACAAAGATGGTTTTCTTTTGAGAGATATATATGTTCCTCCTACTTCTCTGAATAGTCCTATCTGGGGCAAACTGAGCCTACCTGCACCTTGAAACACCTAGGTGGAAGAATGTATTCCTTTCCAAACCTAAATTGATTCTCACAGGGAAACGTGCTAGATGCAACAGCCTCTAACATAGATGATTTTCTTCTGAGAGATACATGTGTTTCTTCAAGTCACATGAGTAGGCCTATTTGGAGAAATCAGAGCCTATCTCCACCTTGAAAACTCCAATTGGAGGAAGTATTCCTTTCAAACACTAACTCAATTCTCACAGGGAAACAATGTGCAAGATGGTCCTGCTTCTAACATATATGGGTTTCTTTTGAGAGATACATTTCTTTCTTCAAGTCAGCTGAATACACCTATTTAGAGCCAACAGACCTTCTCCACCTTGAAACACCTAGGTTGCAGAAAGTATTCTTTCAAAAACTAACTCAATTCTCACAGGGAAACAATGCAGTAGTTGTTCCTGCTTCTAACATGGATGATTTTCTTTATAGAGGTACATGTGTTTTCTCAACTCAGATGAGTAGGCCCATCTGGGACAAAATGAGCCTTTCTCCACCGTGAAAACTATTATTTGCAGGAAGTATTCGTTTCAAGAGCTAACTCAATTCTTACAGGGAAATATAGTGCTATAGGCTGCAGCATCTAACATAGATGGTTTTCTTTTGAGGGATATAATGTTTCTTCAACACAGCACAATGAGTGTATTTGGAGAAAACTGAGCCTATTTACACCAAGAAAACTATGAATTGCTGGTAGTATTCCTTTCAAAAACTAACTGAAATCTCCCATGGAAACAGTGTGCTAGGTATATGCAGCTTCAAACACAGATTTTTCTCTTTTTAGAGATACATATTTTTCTTCAACTCAACTCAATATCTCTACCTGGAATACCTAAGTTACAGGCTGTATTCCTTACAAAAACTAACTCAGTTGTCACAGGGAAACAATATGCTAGATGCTCCTGCTTCTAACACAGATGGGTTCCTTTTGAACGATATATGTGTTTCTTCAACTTGGTTGCATAGACCTTTTTGGACCAAAATGAGCCTTTCTCCACCTTGAAAACTCTGAATTGCTAAATGATTACTTTCTAAAACTAACTCAACTCTCTATGGAAAACAATATGCTACGTGCTGCAACGTCTAACATAGATGCTTTTCTTTGGAGAGATACAAGTGTTCTACCAAGCTGAATAGGCCTATTTGAAGCAAACAGAGCTTATCTCCACCTTGAAACACCTAAGTTGCAGGAAGCATTCCTTTCAAAAACTAAATAAATTCTCACTGGGCAACAATGAACTAGATGTTCCTGCTTCTAACACAGGTGGTTTTCTTTTGAGAAATACATGTGTTCCTTCAACTTAACCGAATAGGGCTATGTGGAGTAAACCGAGCCTATCTCCACCTTGTTAAACCTACTTTGCTGGATGTATTCTTTGAAAAACTAACTGAATTCTCAATGGGCAACAATGCGCCAGATGCTCCTGATTCTAACAAAATGCTTTTCTTTCAAGAGAAACATGTGTTCCTTCAACTTAGCTGAATATGCCTATCTGTAGCAAACAGAGGCTATCCTCACTTTGTAACACCTAAGTTGCAGGACATATTCCTTTCAAAAAGCTAACTCGATTCTCACCAGGAAAAAATGTGCTAGATGCGGAACCCTGCAACATAGATAGTTTTTTCTAGAGAGATATATGTGTTTCTTTAACTCAGCTGAATCGGCCATTTTGAAATTAATGAGCCTTTTTTCACCTTGGAAACTATGATTTATAGGAAGTTTTCTTTTCAAAAACTAACTGAAGCTCACAGGAAAACAATGTGCTGGATGCTCATGCATCTAACAAGATGATTTTCTTACAAGAGATATATGTTTTTATTCCACCTAGCTGAAAAGGCCTATTTGGAGCAAACAGAGCCTATCTCCAACTTGAAAGACCTAAGTTGCAGGAAGTCTTCCTTGAAAAACTCTCTCAATTCTCACTTAGCCACAATGCACTAGATGCTCATGCTTCTCACACAGATGGTTTTCTTTCCAGTAATACAAATGTTTCTTCAACTTAGCTGAATAAGTCTACTTTGAGCAAACAGAGCCTATCTCCATCTTGAAACACCTAAGTTGCAGAAAGTATTCTTTTCAAAAGCTAACTCAATTCTCACAGGGAAACAATGCACTAGATGCTCCTGCTTCTAACATAGATGGCTTTCTTTATGGAGATACATGTTTATCTTCAACCTTGCTGAGTATGCCTGTTTGAACTAAGCATAGCTTACCTCCACCTTGAAACACCCAAGTTGCAGGAAGTATTCCTTGGAAAACTAACTCAATACTCACTGGGCAACAATGAGCTAGATGCTCCTGCTTCTAACACAGATGGTTGTCTTTGGAGATATACATTTGTTTCTTTACCTTAGCTGAATAGACATATTTGGAGCAAACAGAGGCTGTCTTCACCTTGTGACACCTAAGTTGCAGGAATAGTTCCTTTCAAAAGCTAACTAGAATTCTCACTTGGAAACAATGTTCTAGATGCCAAAGCTTTTAACACAGATTGTTCTCTTTGGAGAGACAAATGTGCTTCTTCAACTTAGATGAATAGGCCTATTTGGAACAAATGACCCTTTCTCCACCTGAAAAACTATGATTGTTCTGGAAGTATTTCTTTCAAAACCTAACTCACTTCTCAATCAGCAACAATTTGCTAGATGTCGTGCATCTAACATAGATGGATTTGGTTCGAGAGATATATGTGTTCCTTCAAATTAGCTGAATAGACATATTTTTAGCAAACAGAGCCAAATCTCCAAATTGAAACACCTAAGTTGCAGGAAGTATTCCTTGAAAAACTATCTCAATTGTCACTGGGCAACCAAGCCCTAACATGCCCCTGCTTCTAACACAGATGGTTTTCTTTCAAGAGACATGTGTTCCTTCAACTTAGCTGAATAGGCTTATCTGGATTAAACAGAGGCAATCTTCACCTTGTAACACCTAAGGTGCAGAAGCATTTCGTTCAAAAACTACCTCATTCTCACATTGAAACAATGTTCTATATGTCAATGCTTGTACAACACATGGTTGTCTTTGGAGAGATACATGTGTTTCTTCAACACAACTGAATAGGCCTATTTGGAACAAAATGAGCCTTTCTCCACCTTGAAACACAAAGGTCGCAGGAAGGATTCCTTGAAAAACTAACTCAATTCTCACTGGACAACAATGCGCTAGGTGCTCTTCCTTGTGACATAGATGGTTATCTTTCGAGAGAAACTTGTGCTCCTTCAACTTAGCTGAATAGGCCCATCTGCATCAAACAGAGCCTATCTCCACTTTGAAAACTATGATTTGAGGGAATATTCCCTTGAAAAACTAACTCAATTCTCAGTAATAAACTAGGTGCTTGCTATTCCTGCTTCTGACACAGATGGTTTTATGCCGAGAGGTACAGATGTTTCTTCAGTTAGGTGAATAGGCCTATTTGAAACAAAATGAGCATTTCTCCAACTTGAAAGCTGTGATTTTTCTGGCAGTATTTCTTTCAAAAACTAACTGAATTCACACTGGGCAACAATGTCCTAGATGCTCCTGCTTCTAACACAGACAGTTTTGTTTGGAGAGATACATGTGTTCCTTCCAAGAAGCAGAACAGGCCTATCTGGAGGAACAGAGCCTATCTCCGCCTTGATCCACCCAATTTGCAGGAATTATTCCTTGAAAAGCTATCTAAGTTCCCACTGGACAACAATGCGGTAGATGCTCCTGCTTCTTACACAGATGGGTTTCATTCGAGAGATACATGTGTTCCTTCAACTTAGCAGAATAGTCCTATCTGGAGCAAAGAGAGGCTATCTTCACCTGGAAATATATGATTTGCAGGAAGTATTACTTGCAAAAAACTAACTCAATTCTCACAGGGAAACAATGTGCTAGATACGCCTGCTTCTAACACAGACAGTTTTCGTTTTAGCAATACATGTGTTTTCTCAATATAGCTGAATAAGCCTACTTGGAGCAAGCAGAGCCTATCTCCACCTTGAAACACCTAAGTCGCAGGAAGTAGTCCCTGAAAAACTAACTCAATTCTCACTGGACAACAGTGTACTAAATGCTCCTGCATCTAATTCAGATGGTTTTTTCAAGAAATACATGTGCTCCTTCAACTTATCTGAAAAGCCTCTCTGGAGAAAACAGAGACTATCTCCTTCTTGAAAACTATTATTGGCAGGAAGGATTCCTTTAATAGGTGACTCAGTTCTCCCAGCGAAACGATGCACTAGGTGCTCCTGCTTTTAAAACAAATGGTTTTCTTTTGGGTGATACCCTGTTTCTTCAACTTAGTTGAATAGGCCTATTTGATGTAAACAGAGCCTATCTGCACCTTCAAACACCTAACATGCAAGAAGTATCCTTTGAAAAACTAACTCAGTTCTCACTGGGCAAAAATGTGCTAGATGCCCAAGTTTCTAACAAAGATGGTTTTCTTTTGAGAGATATATATGTTCCTCCTACTTCTCTGAATAGTCCTATCTGGGGCAAACTGAGCCTACCTGCACCTTGAAACACCTAGGTGGAAGAATGTATTCCTTTCCAAACCTAAATTGATTCTCACAGGGAAACGTGCTAGATGCAACAGCCTCTAACATAGATGATTTTCTTCTGAGAGATACATGTGTTTCTTCAAGTCACATGAGTAGGCCTATTTGGAGAAATCAGAGCCTATCTCCACCTTGAAAACTCCAATTGGAGGAAGTATTCCTTTCAAACACTAACTCAATTCTCACAGGGAAACAATGTGCAAGATGGTCCTGCTTCTAACATATATGGGTTTCTTTTGAGAGATACATTTCTTTCTTCAAGTCAGCTGAATACACCTATTTAGAGCCAACAGACCTTCTCCACCTTGAAACACCTAGGTTGCAGAAAGTATTCTTTCAAAAACTAACTCAATTCTCACAGGGAAACAATGCAGTAGTTGTTCCTGCTTCTAACATGGATGATTTTCTTTATAGAGGTACATGTGTTTTCTCAACTCAGATGAGTAGGCCCATCTGGGACAAAATGAGCCTTTCTCCACCGTGAAAACTATTATTTGCAGGAAGTATTCGTTTCAAGAGCTAACTCAATTCTTACAGGGAAATATAGTGCTATAGGCTGCAGCATCTAACATAGATGGTTTTCTTTTGAGGGATATAATGTTTCTTCAACACAGCACAATGAGTGTATTTGGAGAAAACTGAGCCTATTTACACCAAGAAAACTATGAATTGCTGGTAGTATTCCTTTCAAAAACTAACTGAAATCTCCCATGGAAACAGTGTGCTAGGTATATGCAGATTCAAACACAGATTTTTCTCTTTTTAGAGATACATATTTTTCTTCAACTCAACTCAATATCTCTACCTGGAATACCTAAGTTACAGGCTGTATTCCTTACAAAAACTAACTCAGTTGTCACAGGGAAACAATATGCTAGATGCTCCTGCTTCTAACACAGATGGGTTCCTTTTGAACGATATATGTGTTTCTTCAACTTGGTTGCATAGACCTTTTTGGACCAAAATGAGCCTTTCTCCACCTTGAAAACTCTGAATTGCTAAATGATTACTTTCTAAAACTAACTCAACTCTCTATGGAAAACAATATGCTACGTGCTGCAACGTCTAACGTAGATGCTTTTCTTTGGAGAGATACAAGTGTTCTACCAAGCTGAATAGGCCTATTTGAAGCAAACAGAGCTTATCTCCACCTTGAAACACCTAAGTTGCAGGAAGCATTCCTTTCAAAAACTAAATAAATTCTCACTGGGCAACAATGAACTAGATGTTCCTGCTTCTAACACAGGTGGTTTTCTTTTGAGAAATACATGTGTTCCTTCAACTTAACCGAATAGGGCTATGTGGAGTAAACCGAGCCTATCTCCACCTTGTTAAACCTACTTTGCTGGATGTATTCTTTGAAAAACTAACTGAATTCTCAATGGGCAACAATGCGCCAGATGCTCCTGATTCTAACAAAATGCTTTTCTTTCAAGAGAAACATGTGTTCCTTCAACTTAGCTGAATATGCCTATCTGTAGCAAACAGAGGCTATCCTCACTTTGTAACACCTAAGTTGCAGGACATATTCCTTTCAAAAAGCTAACTCGATTCTCACCAGGAAAAAATGTGCTAGATGCGGAACCCTGCAACATAGATAGTTTTTTCTAGAGAGATATATGTGTTTCTTTAACTCAGCTGAATCGGCCATTTTGAAATTAATGAGCCTTTTTTCACCTTGGAAACTATGATTTATAGGAAGTTTTCTTTTCAAAAACTAACTGAAGCTCACAGGAAAACAATGTGCTGGATGCTCATGCATCTAACAAGATGATTTTCTTACAAGAGATATATGTTTTTATTCCACCTAGCTGAAAAGGCCTATTTGGAGCAAACAGAGCCTATCTCCAACTTGAAAGACCTAAGTTGCAGGAAGTCTTCCTTGAAAAACTCTCTCAATTCTCACTTAGCCACAATGCACTAGATGCTCATGCTTCTCACACAGATGGTTTTCTTTCCAGTAATACAAATGTTTCTTCAACTTAGCTGAATAAGTCTACTTTGAGCAAACAGAGCCTATCTCCATCTTGAAACACCTAAGTTGCAGAAAGTATTCTTTTCAAAAGCTAACTCAATTCTCACAGGGAAACAATGCACTAGATGCTCCTGCTTCTAACATAGATGGCTTTCTTTATGGAGATACATGTTTATCTTCAACCTTGCTGAGTATGCCTGTTTGAACTAAGCATAGCTTACCTCCACCTTCAAACACCCAAGTTGCAGGAAGTATTCCTTGGAAAACTAACTCAATACTCACTGGGCAACAATGAGCTAGATGCTCCTGCTTCTAACACAGATGGTTGTCTTTGGAGATATACATTTGTTTCTTTACCTTAGCTGAATAGACATATTTGGAGCAAACAGAGGCTGTCTTCACCTTGTGACACCTAAGTTGCAGGAATAGTTCCTTTCAAAAGCTAACTAGAATTCTCACTTGGAAACAATGTTCTAGATGCCAAAGCTTTTAACACAGATTGTTCTCTTTGGAGAGACAAATGTGCTTCTTCAACTTAGATGAATAGGCCTATTTGGAACAAATGACCCTTTCTCCACCTGAAAAACTATGATTGTTCTGGAAGTATTTCTTTCAAAACCTAACTCACTTCTCAATCAGCAACAATTTGCTAGATGTCGTGCATCTAACATAGATGGATTTGGTTCGAGAGATATATGTGTTCCTTCAAATTAGCTGAATAGACATATTTTTAGCAAACAGAGCCAAATCTCCAAATTGAAACACCTAAGTTGCAGGAAGTATTCCTTGAAAAACTAACTCAATTGTCACTGGGCAACCAAGCCCTAACATGCCCCTGCTTCTAACACAGATGGTTTTCTTTCAAGAGACATGTGTTCCTTCAACTTAGCTGAATAGGCTTATCTGGATTAAACAGAGGCAATCTTCACCTTGTAACACCTAAGGTGCAGAAGCATTTCGTTCAAAAACTACCTCATTCTCACATTGAAACAATGTTCTATATGTCAATGCTTGTACAACACATGGTTGTCTTTGGAGAGATACATGTGTTTCTTCAACACAACTGAATAGGCCTATTTGGAACAAAATGAGCCTTTCTCCACCTTGAAACACAAAGGTCGCAGGAAGGATTCCTTGAAAAACTAACTCAATTCTCACTGGACAACAATGCGCTAGGTGCTCTTCCTTGTGACATAGATGGTTATCTTTCGAGAGAAACTTGTGCTCCTTCAACTTAGCTGAATAGGCCCATCTGCATCAAACAGAGCCTATCTCCACTTTGAAAACTATGATTTGAGGGAATATTCCCTTGAAAAACTAACTCAATTCTCAGTAATAAACTAGGTGCTTGCTATTCCTGCTTCTGACACAGATGGTTTTATGCCGAGAGATACAGATGTTTCTTCAGTTAGGTGAATAGGCCTATTTGAAACAAAATGAGCATTTCTCCAACTTGAAAGCTGTGATTTTTCTGGCAGTATTTCTTTCAAAAACTAACTGAATTCACACTGGGCAACAATGTCCTAGATGCTCCTGCTTCTAACACAGACAGTTTTGTTTGGAGAGATACATGTGTTCCTTCCAAGAAGCAGAACAGGCCTATCTGGAGGAACAGAGCCTATCTCCGCCTTGATCCACCCAATTTGCAGGAATTATTCCTTGAAAAGCTATCTAAGTTCCCACTGGACAACAATGCGGTAGATGCTCCTGCTTCTTACACAGATGGGTTTCTTTCGAGAGATACATGTGTTCCTTCAACTTAGCAGAATAGTCCTATCTGGAGCAAAGAGAGGCTATCTTCACCTGGAAATATATGATTTGCAGGAAGTATTACTTGCAAAAAACTAACTCAATTCTCACAGGGAAACAATGTGCTAGATACGCCTGCTTCTAACACAGTTTTCGTTTTAGCAATACATGTGTTTTCTCAATATAGCTGAATAAGCCTACTTGGAGCAAGCAGAGCCTATCTCCACCTTGAAACACCTAAGTCGCAGGAAGTAGTCCCTGAAAAACTAACTCAATTCTCACTGGACAACAGTGTACTAAATGCTCCTGCATCTAATTCAGATGGTTTTTTCAAGAAATACATGTGCTCCTTCAACTTATCTGAAAAGCCTCTCTGGAGAAAACAGAGACTATCTCCTTCTTGAAAACTATTATTGGCAGGAAGGATTCCTTTAATAGGGGACTCAGTTCTCCCAGCGAAACGATGCACTAGGTGCTCCTGCTTTTAAAACAAATGGTTTTCTTTTGGGTGATACCCTGTTTCTTCAACTTAGTTGAATAGGCCTATTTGATGTAAACAGAGCCTATCTGCACCTTCAAACACCTAACATGCAAGAAGTATCCTTTGAAAAACTAACTCAGTTCTCACTGGGCAAAAATGTGCTAGATGCCCAAGTTTCTAACAAAGATGGTTTTCTTTTGAGAGATATATATGTTCCTCCTACTTCTCTGAATAGTCCTATCTGGGGCAAACTGAGCCTACCTGCACCTTGAAACACCTAGGTGGAAGAATGTATTCCTTTCCAAACCTAAATTGATTCTCACAGGGAAACGTGCTAGATGCAACAGCCTCTAACATAGATGATTTTCTTCTGAGAGATACATGTGTTTCTTCAAGTCACATGAGTAGGCCTATTTGGAGAAATCAGAGCCTATCTCCACCTTGAAAACTCCAATTGGAGGAAGTATTCCTTTCAAACACTAACTCAATTCTCACAGGGAAACAATGTGCAAGATGGTCCTGCTTCTAACATATATGGGTTTCTTTTGAGAGATACATTTCTTTCTTCAAGTCAGCTGAATACACCTATTTAGAGCCAACAGACCTTCTCCACCTTGAAACACCTAGGTTGCAGAAAGTATTCTTTCAAAAACTAACTCAATTCTCACAGGGAAACAATGCAGTAGTTGTTCCTGCTTCTAACATGGATGATTTTCTTTATAGAGGTACATGTGTTTTCTCAACTCAGATGAGTAGGCCCATCTGGGACAAAATGAGCCTTTCTCCACCGTGAAAACTATTATTTGCAGGAAGTATTCGTTTCAAGAGCTAACTCAATTCTTACAGGGAAATATAGTGCTATAGGCTGCAGCATCTAACATAGATGGTTTTCTTTTGAGGGATATAATGTTTCTTCAACACAGCACAATGAGTGTATTTGGAGAAAACTGAGCCTATTTACACCAAGAAAACTATGAATTGCTGGTAGTATTCCTTTCAAAAACTAACTGAAATCTCCCATGGAAACAGTGTGCTAGGTATATGCAGCTTCAAACACAGATTTTTCTCTTTTTAGAGATACATATTTTTCTTCAACTCAACTCAATATCTCTACCTGGAATACCTAAGTTACAGGCTGTATTCCTTACAAAAACTAACTCAGTTGTCACAGGGAAACAATATGCTAGATGCTCCTGCTTCTAACACAGATGGGTTCCTTTTGAACGATATATGTGTTTCTTCAACTTGGTTGCATAGACCTTTTTGGACCAAAATGAGCCTTTCTCCACCTTGAAAACTCTGAATTGCTAAATGATTACTTTCTAAAACTAACTCAACTCTCTATGGAAAACAATATGCTACGTGCTGCAACGTCTAACGTAGATGCTTTTCTTTGGAGAGATACAAGTGTTCTACCAAGCTGAATAGGCCTATTTGAAGCAAACAGAGCTTATCTCCACCTTGAAACACCTAAGTTGCAGGAAGCATTCCTTTCAAAAACTAAATAAATTCTCACTGGGCAACAATGAACTAGATGTTCCTGCTTCTAACACAGGTGGTTTTCTTTTGAGAAATACATGTGTTCCTTCAACTTAACCGAATAGGGCTATGTGGAGTAAACCGAGCCTATCTCCACCTTGTTAAACCTACTTTGCTGGATGTATTCTTTGAAAAACTAACTGAATTCTCAATGGGCAACAATGCGCCAGATGCTCCTGATTCTAACAAAATGCTTTTCTTTCAAGAGAAACATGTGTTCCTTCAACTTAGCTGAATATGCCTATCTGTAGCAAACAGAGGCTATCCTCACTTTGTAACACCTAAGTTGCAGGACATATTCCTTTCAAAAAGCTAACTCGATTCTCACCAGGAAAAAATGTGCTAGATGCGGAACCCTGCAACATAGATAGTTTTTTCTAGAGAGATATATGTGTTTCTTTAACTCAGCTGAATCGGCCATTTTGAAATTAATGAGCCTTTTTTCACCTTGGAAACTATGATTTATAGGAAGTTTTCTTTTCAAAAACTAACTGAAGCTCACAGGAAAACAATGTGCTGGATGCTCATGCATCTAACAAGATGATTTTCTTACAAGAGATATATGTTTTTATTCCACCTAGCTGAAAAGGCCTATTTGGAGCAAACAGAGCCTATCTCCAACTTGAAAGACCTAAGTTGCAGGAAGTCTTCCTTGAAAAACTCTCTCAATTCTCACTTAGCCACAATGCACTAGATGCTCATGCTTCTCACACAGATGGTTTTCTTTCCAGTAATACAAATGTTTCTTCAACTTAGCTGAATAAGTCTACTTTGAGCAAACAGAGCCTATCTCCATCTTGAAACACCTAAGTTGCAGAAAGTATTCTTTTCAAAAGCTAACTCAATTCTCACAGGGAAACAATGCACTAGATGCTCCTGCTTCTAACATAGATGGCTTTCTTTATGGAGATACATGTTTATCTTCAACCTTGCTGAGTATGCCTGTTTGAACTAAGCATAGCTTACCTCCACCTTGAAACACCCAAGTTGCAGGAAGTATTCCTTGGAAAACTAACTCAATACTCACTGGGCAACAATGAGCTAGATGCTCCTGCTTCTAACACAGATGGTTGTCTTTGGAGATATACATTTGTTTCTTTACCTTAGCTGAATAGACATATTTGGAGCAAACAGAGGCTGTCTTCACCTTGTGACACCTAAGTTGCAGGAATAGTTCCTTTCAAAAGCTAACTAGAATTCTCACTTGGAAACAATGTTCTAGATGCCAAAGCTTTTAACACAGATTGTTCTCTTTGGAGAGACAAATGTGCTTCTTCAACTTAGATGAATAGGCCTATTTGGAACAAATGACCCTTTCTCCACCTGAAAAACTATGATTGTTCTGGAAGTATTTCTTTCAAAACCTAACTCACTTCTCAATCAGCAACAATTTGCTAGATGTCGTGCATCTAACATAGATGGATTTGGTTCGAGAGATATATGTGTTCCTTCAAATTAGCTGAATAGACATATTTTTAGCAAACAGAGCCAAATCTCCAAATTGAAACACCTAAGTTGCAGGAAGTATTCCTTGAAAAACTATCTCAATTGTCACTGGGCAACCAAGCCCTAACATGCCCCTGCTTCTAACACAGATGGTTTTCTTTCAAGAGACATGTGTTCCTTCAACTTAGCTGAATAGGCTTATCTGGATTAAACAGAGGCAATCTTCACCTTGTAACACCTAAGGTGCAGAAGCATTTCGTTCAAAAACTACCTCATTCTCACATTGAAACAATGTTCTATATGTCAATGCTTGTACAACACATGGTTGTCTTTGGAGAGATACATGTGTTTCTTCAACACAACTGAATAGGCCTATTTGGAACAAAATGAGCCTTTCTCCACCTTGAAACACAAAGGTCGCAGGAAGGATTCCTTGAAAAACTAACTCAATTCTCACTGGACAACAATGCGCTAGGTGCTCTTCCTTGTGACATAGATGGTTATCTTTCGAGAGAAACTTGTGCTCCTTCAACTTAGCTGAATAGGCCCATCTGCATCAAACAGAGCCTATCTCCACTTTGAAAACTATGATTTGAGGGAATATTCCCTTGAAAAACTAACTCAATTCTCAGTAATAAACTAGGTGCTTGCTATTCCTGCTTCTGACACAGATGGTTTTATGCCGAGAGGTACAGATGTTTCTTCAGTTAGGTGAATAGGCCTATTTGAAACAAAATGAGCATTTCTCCAACTTGAAAGCTGTGATTTTTCTGGCAGTATTTCTTTCAAAAACTAACTGAATTCACACTGGGCAACAATGTCCTAGATGCTCCTGCTTCTAACACAGACAGTTTTGTTTGGAGAGATACATGTGTTCCTTCCAAGAAGCAGAACAGGCCTATCTGGAGGAACAGAGCCTATCTCCGCCTTGATCCACCCAATTTGCAGGAATTATTCCTTGAAAAGCTATCTAAGTTCCCACTGGACAACAATGCGGTAGATGCTCCTGCTTCTTACACAGATGGGTTTCATTCGAGAGATACATGTGTTCCTTCAACTTAGCAGAATAGTCCTATCTGGAGCAAAGAGAGGCTATCTTCACCTGGAAATATATGATTTGCAGGAAGTATTACTTGCAAAAAACTAACTCAATTCTCACAGGGAAACAATGTGCTAGATACGCCTGCTTCTAACACAGACAGTTTTCGTTTTAGCAATACATGTGTTTTCTCAATATAGCTGAATAAGCCTACTTGGAGCAAGCAGAGCCTATCTCCACCTTGAAACACCTAAGTCGCAGGAAGTAGTCCCTGAAAAACTAACTCAATTCTCACTGGACAACAGTGTACTAAATGCTCCTGCATCTAATTCAGATGGTTTTTTCAAGAAATACATGTGCTCCTTCAACTTATCTGAAAAGCCTCTCTGGAGAAAACAGAGACTATCTCCTTCTTGAAAACTATTATTGGCAGGAAGGATTCCTTTAATAGGTGACTCAGTTCTCCCAGCGAAACGATGCACTAGGTGCTCCTGCTTTTAAAACAAATGGTTTTCTTTTGGGTGATACCCTGTTTCTTCAACTTAGTTGAATAGGCCTATTTGATGTAAACAGAGCCTATCTGCACCTTCAAACACCTAACATGCAAGAAGTATCCTTTGAAAAACTAACTCAGTTCTCACTGGGCAAAAATGTGCTAGATGCCCAAGTTTCTAACAAAGATGGTTTTCTTTTGAGAGATATATATGTTCCTCCTACTTCTCTGAATAGTCCTATCTGGGGCAAACTGAGCCTACCTGCACCTTGAAACACCTAGGTGGAAGAATGTATTCCTTTCCAAACCTAAATTGATTCTCACAGGGAAACGTGCTAGATGCAACAGCCTCTAACATAGATGATTTTCTTCTGAGAGATACATGTGTTTCTTCAAGTCACATGAGTAGGCCTATTTGGAGAAATCAGAGCCTATCTCCACCTTGAAAACTCCAATTGGAGGAAGTATTCCTTTCAAACACTAACTCAATTCTCACAGGGAAACAATGTGCAAGATGGTCCTGCTTCTAACATATATGGGTTTCTTTTGAGAGATACATTTCTTTCTTCAAGTCAGCTGAATACACCTATTTAGAGCCAACAGACCTTCTCCACCTTGAAACACCTAGGTTGCAGAAAGTATTCTTTCAAAAACTAACTCAATTCTCACAGGGAAACAATGCAGTAGTTGTTCCTGCTTCTAACATGGATGATTTTCTTTATAGAGGTACATGTGTTTTCTCAACTCAGATGAGTAGGCCCATCTGGGACAAAATGAGCCTTTCTCCACCGTGAAAACTATTATTTGCAGGAAGTATTCGTTTCAAGAGCTAACTCAATTCTTACAGGGAAATATAGTGCTATAGGCTGCAGCATCTAACATAGATGGTTTTCTTTTGAGGGATATAATGTTTCTTCAACACAGCACAATGAGTGTATTTGGAGAAAACTGAGCCTATTTACACCAAGAAAACTATGAATTGCTGGTAGTATTCCTTTCAAAAACTAACTGAAATCTCCCATGGAAACAGTGTGCTAGGTATATGCAGCTTCAAACACAGATTTTTCTCTTTTTAGAGATACATATTTTTCTTCAACTCAACTCAATATCTCTACCTGGAATACCTAAGTTACAGGCTGTATTCCTTACAAAAACTAACTCAGTTGTCACAGGGAAACAATATGCTAGATGCTCCTGCTTCTAACACAGATGGGTTCCTTTTGAACGATATATGTGTTTCTTCAACTTGGTTGCATAGACCTTTTTGGACCAAAATGAGCCTTTCTCCACCTTGAAAACTCTGAATTGCTAAATGATTACTTTCTAAAACTAACTCAACTCTCTATGGAAAACAATATGCTACGTGCTGCAACGTCTAACGTAGATGCTTTTCTTTGGAGAGATACAAGTGTTCTACCAAGCTGAATAGGCCTATTTGAAGCAAACAGAGCTTATCTCCACCTTGAAACACCTAAGTTGCAGGAAGCATTCCTTTCAAAAACTAAATAAATTCTCACTGGGCAACAATGAACTAGATGTTCCTGCTTCTAACACAGGTGGTTTTCTTTTGAGAAATACATGTGTTCCTTCAACTTAACCGAATAGGGCTATGTGGAGTAAACCGAGCCTATCTCCACCTTGTTAAACCTACTTTGCTGGATGTATTCTTTGAAAAACTAACTGAATTCTCAATGGGCAACAATGCGCCAGATGCTCCTGATTCTAACAAAATGCTTTTCTTTCAAGAGAAACATGTGTTCCTTCAACTTAGCTGAATATGCCTATCTGTAGCAAACAGAGGCTATCCTCACTTTGTAACACCTAAGTTGCAGGACATATTCCTTTCAAAAAGCTAACTCGATTCTCACCAGGAAAAAATGTGCTAGATGCGGAACCCTGCAACATAGATAGTTTTTTCTAGAGAGATATATGTGTTTCTTTAACTCAGCTGAATCGGCCATTTTGAAATTAATGAGCCTTTTTTCACCTTGGAAACTATGATTTATAGGAAGTTTTCTTTTCAAAAACTAACTGAAGCTCACAGGAAAACAATGTGCTGGATGCTCATGCATCTAACAAGATGATTTTCTTACAAGAGATATATGTTTTTATTCCACCTAGCTGAAAAGGCCTATTTGGAGCAAACAGAGCCTATCTCCAACTTGAAAGACCTAAGTTGCAGGAAGTCTTCCTTGAAAAACTCTCTCAATTCTCACTTAGCCACAATGCACTAGATGCTCATGCTTCTCACACAGATGGTTTTCTTTCCAGTAATACAAATGTTTCTTCAACTTAGCTGAATAAGTCTACTTTGAGCAAACAGAGCCTATCTCCATCTTGAAACACCTAAGTTGCAGAAAGTATTCTTTTCAAAAGCTAACTCAATTCTCACAGGGAAACAATGCACTAGATGCTCCTGCTTCTAACATAGATGGCTTTCTTTATGGAGATACATGTTTATCTTCAACCTTGCTGAGTATGCCTGTTTGAACTAAGCATAGCTTACCTCCACCTTGAAACACCCAAGTTGCAGGAAGTATTCCTTGGAAAACTAACTCAATACTCACTGGGCAACAATGAGCTAGATGCTCCTGCTTCTAACACAGATGGTTGTCTTTGGAGATATACATTTGTTTCTTTACCTTAGCTGAATAGACATATTTGGAGCAAACAGAGGCTGTCTTCACCTTGTGACACCTAAGTTGCAGGAATAGTTCCTTTCAAAAGCTAACTAGAATTCTCACTTGGAAACAATGTTCTAGATGCCAAAGCTTTTAACACAGATTGTTCTCTTTGGAGAGACAAATGTGCTTCTTCAACTTAGATGAATAGGCCTATTTGGAACAAATGACCCTTTCTCCACCTGAAAAACTATGATTGTTCTGGAAGTATTTCTTTCAAAACCTAACTCACTTCTCAATCAGCAACAATTTGCTAGATGTCGTGCATCTAACATAGATGGATTTGGTTCGAGAGATATATGTGTTCCTTCAAATTAGCTGAATAGACATATTTTTAGCAAACAGAGCCAAATCTCCAAATTGAAACACCTAAGTTGCAGGAAGTATTCCTTGAAAAACTATCTCAATTGTCACTGGGCAACCAAGCCCTAACATGCCCCTGCTTCTAACACAGATGGTTTTCTTTCAAGAGACATGTGTTCCTTCAACTTAGCTGAATAGGCTTATCTGGATTAAACAGAGGCAATCTTCACCTTGTAACACCTAAGGTGCAGAAGCATTTCGTTCAAAAACTACCTCATTCTCACATTGAAACAATGTTCTATATGTCAATGCTTGTACAACACATGGTTGTCTTTGGAGAGATACATGTGTTTCTTCAACACAACTGAATAGGCCTATTTGGAACAAAATGAGCCTTTCTCCACCTTGAAACACAAAGGTCGCAGGAAGGATTCCTTGAAAAACTAACTCAATTCTCACTGGACAACAATGCGCTAGGTGCTCTTCCTTGTGACATAGATGGTTATCTTTCGAGAGAAACTTGTGCTCCTTCAACTTAGCTGAATAGGCCCATCTGCATCAAACAGAGCCTATCTCCACTTTGAAAACTATGATTTGAGGGAATATTCCCTTGAAAAACTAACTCAATTCTCAGTAATAAACTAGGTGCTTGCTATTCCTGCTTCTGACACAGATGGTTTTATGCCGAGAGGTACAGATGTTTCTTCAGTTAGGTGAATAGGCCTATTTGAAACAAAATGAGCATTTCTCCAACTTGAAAGCTGTGATTTTTCTGGCAGTATTTCTTTCAAAAACTAACTGAATTCACACTGGGCAACAATGTCCTAGATGCTCCTGCTTCTAACACAGACAGTTTTGTTTGGAGAGATACATGTGTTCCTTCCAAGAAGCAGAACAGGCCTATCTGGAGGAACAGAGCCTATCTCCGCCTTGATCCACCCAATTTGCAGGAATTATTCCTTGAAAAGCTATCTAAGTTCCCACTGGACAACAATGCGGTAGATGCTCCTGCTTCTTACACAGATGGGTTTCATTCGAGAGATACATGTGTTCCTTCAACTTAGCAGAATAGTCCTATCTGGAGCAAAGAGAGGCTATCTTCACCTGGAAATATATGATTTGCAGGAAGTATTACTTGCAAAAAACTAACTCAATTCTCACAGGGAAACAATGTGCTAGATACGCCTGCTTCTAACACAGACAGTTTTCGTTTTAGCAATACATGTGTTTTCTCAATATAGCTGAATAAGCCTACTTGGAGCAAGCAGAGCCTATCTCCACCTTGAAACACCTAAGTCGCAGGAAGTAGTCCCTGAAAAACTAACTCAATTCTCACTGGACAACAGTGTACTAAATGCTCCTGCATCTAATTCAGATGGTTTTTTCAAGAAATACATGTGCTCCTTCAACTTATCTGAAAAGCCTCTCTGGAGAAAACAGAGACTATCTCCTTCTTGAAAACTATTATTGGCAGGAAGGATTCCTTTAATAGGTGACTCAGTTCTCCCAGCGAAACGATGCACTAGGTGCTCCTGCTTTTAAAACAAATGGTTTTCTTTTGGGTGATACCCTGTTTCTTCAACTTAGTTGAATAGGCCTATTTGATGTAAACAGAGCCTATCTGCACCTTCAAACACCTAACATGCAAGAAGTATCCTTTGAAAAACTAACTCAGTTCTCACTGGGCAAAAATGTGCTAGATGCCCAAGTTTCTAACAAAGATGGTTTTCTTTTGAGAGATATATATGTTCCTCCTACTTCTCTGAATAGTCCTATCTGGGGCAAACTGAGCCTACCTGCACCTTGAAACACCTAGGTGGAAGAATGTATTCCTTTCCAAACCTAAATTGATTCTCACAGGGAAACGTGCTAGATGCAACAGCCTCTAACATAGATGATTTTCTTCTGAGAGATACATGTGTTTCTTCAAGTCACATGAGTAGGCCTATTTGGAGAAATCAGAGCCTATCTCCACCTTGAAAACTCCAATTGGAGGAAGTATTCCTTTCAAACACTAACTCAATTCTCACAGGGAAACAATGTGCAAGATGGTCCTGCTTCTAACATATATGGGTTTCTTTTGAGAGATACATTTCTTTCTTCAAGTCAGCTGAATACACCTATTTAGAGCCAACAGACCTTCTCCACCTTGAAACACCTAGGTTGCAGAAAGTATTCTTTCAAAAACTAACTCAATTCTCACAGGGAAACAATGCAGTAGTTGTTCCTGCTTCTAACATGGATGATTTTCTTTATAGAGGTACATGTGTTTTCTCAACTCAGATGAGTAGGCCCATCTGGGACAAAATGAGCCTTTCTCCACCGTGAAAACTATTATTTGCAGGAAGTATTCGTTTCAAGAGCTAACTCAATTCTTACAGGGAAATATAGTGCTATATGCTGCAGCATCTAACATAGATGGTTTTCTTTTGAGGGATATAATGTTTCTTCAACACAGCACAATGAGTGTATTTGGAGAAAACTGAGCCTATTTACACCAAGAAAACTATGAATTGCTGGTAGTATTCCTTTCAAAAACTAACTGAAATCTCCCATGGAAACAGTGTGCTAGGTATATGCAGCTTCAAACACAGATTTTTCTCTTTTTAGAGATACATATTTTTCTTCAACTCAACTCAATATCTCTACCTGGAATACCTAAGTTACAGGCTGTATTCCTTACAAAAACTAACTCAGTTGTCACAGGGAAACAATATGCTAGATGCTCCTGCTTCTAACACAGATGGGTTCCTTTTGAACGATATATGTGTTTCTTCAACTTGGTTGCATAGACCTTTTTGGACCAAAATGAGCCTTTCTCCACCTTGAAAACTCTGAATTGCTAAATGATTACTTTCTAAAACTAACTCAACTCTCTATGGAAAACAATATGCTACGTGCTGCAACGTCTAACGTAGATGCTTTTCTTTGGAGAGATACAAGTGTTCTACCAAGCTGAATAGGCCTATTTGAAGCAAACAGAGCTTATCTCCACCTTGAAACACCTAAGTTGCAGGAAGCATTCCTTTCAAAAACTAAATAAATTCTCACTGGGCAACAATGAACTAGATGTTCCTGCTTCTAACACAGGTGGTTTTCTTTTGAGAAATACATGTGTTCCTTCAACTTAACCGAATAGGGCTATGTGGAGTAAACCGAGCCTATCTCCACCTTGTTAAACCTACTTTGCTGGATGTATTCTTTGAAAAACTAACTGAATTCTCAATGGGCAACAATGCGCCAGATGCTCCTGATTCTAACAAAATGCTTTTCTTTCAAGAGAAACATGTGTTCCTTCAACTTAGCTGAATATGCCTATCTGTAGCAAACAGAGGCTATCCTCACTTTGTAACACCTAAGTTGCAGGACATATTCCTTTCAAAAAGCTAACTCGATTCTCACCAGGAAAAAATGTGCTAGATGCGGAACCCTGCAACATAGATAGTTTTTTCTAGAGAGATATATGTGTTTCTTTAACTCAGCTGAATCGGCCATTTTGAAATTAATGAGCCTTTTTTCACCTTGGAAACTATGATTTATAGGAAGTTTTCTTTTCAAAAACTAACTGAAGCTCACAGGAAAACAATGTGCTGGATGCTCATGCATCTAACAAGATGATTTTCTTACAAGAGATATATGTTTTTATTCCACCTAGCTGAAAAGGCCTATTTGGAGCAAACAGAGCCTATCTCCAACTTGAAAGACCTAAGTTGCAGGAAGTCTTCCTTGAAAAACTCTCTCAATTCTCACTTAGCCACAATGCACTAGATGCTCATGCTTCTCACACAGATGGTTTTCTTTCCAGTAATACAAATGTTTCTTCAACTTAGCTGAATAAGTCTACTTTGAGCAAACAGAGCCTATCTCCATCTTGAAACACCTAAGTTGCAGAAAGTATTCTTTTCAAAAGCTAACTCAATTCTCACAGGGAAACAATGCACTAGATGCTCCTGCTTCTAACATAGATGGCTTTCTTTATGGAGATACATGTTTATCTTCAACCTTGCTGAGTATGCCTGTTTGAACTAAGCATAGCTTACCTCCACCTTGAAACACCCAAGTTGCAGGAAGTATTCCTTGGAAAACTAACTCAATACTCACTGGGCAACAATGAGCTAGATGCTCCTGCTTCTAACACAGATGGTTGTCTTTGGAGATATACATTTGTTTCTTTACCTTAGCTGAATAGACATATTTGGAGCAAACAGAGGCTGTCTTCACCTTGTGACACCTAAGTTGCAGGAATAGTTCCTTTCAAAAGCTAACTAGAATTCTCACTTGGAAACAATGTTCTAGATGCCAAAGCTTTTAACACAGATTGTTCTCTTTGGAGAGACAAATGTGCTTCTTCAACTTAGATGAATAGGCCTATTTGGAACAAATGACCCTTTCTCCACCTGAAAAACTATGATTGTTCTGGAAGTATTTCTTTCAAAACCTAACTCACTTCTCAATCAGCAACAATTTGCTAGATGTCGTGCATCTAACATAGATGGATTTGGTTCGAGAGATATATGTGTTCCTTCAAATTAGCTGAATAGACATATTTTTAGCAAACAGAGCCAAATCTCCAAATTGAAACACCTAAGTTGCAGGAAGTATTCCTTGAAAAACTATCTCAATTGTCACTGGGCAACCAAGCCCTAACATGCCCCTGCTTCTAACACAGATGGTTTTCTTTCAAGAGACATGTGTTCCTTCAACTTAGCTGAATAGGCTTATCTGGATTAAACAGAGGCAATCTTCACCTTGTAACACCTAAGGTGCAGAAGCATTTCGTTCAAAAACTACCTCATTCTCACATTGAAACAATGTTCTATATGTCAATGCTTGTACAACACATGGTTGTCTTTGGAGAGATACATGTGTTTCTTCAACACAACTGAATAGGCCTATTTGGAACAAAATGAGCCTTTCTCCACCTTGAAACACAAAGGTCGCAGGAAGGATTCCTTGAAAAACTAACTCAATTCTCACTGGACAACAATGCGCTAGGTGCTCTTCCTTGTGACATAGATGGTTATCTTTCGAGAGAAACTTGTGCTCCTTCAACTTAGCTGAATAGGCCCATCTGCATCAAACAGAGCCTATCTCCACTTTGAAAACTATGATTTGAGGGAATATTCCCTTGAAAAACTAACTCAATTCTCAGTAATAAACTAGGTGCTTGCTATTCCTGCTTCTGACACAGATGGTTTTATGCCGAGAGATACAGATGTTTCTTCAGTTAGGTGAATAGGCCTATTTGAAACAAAATGAGCATTTCTCCAACTTGAAAGCTGTGATTTTTCTGGCAGTATTTCTTTCAAAAACTAACTGAATTCACACTGGGCAACAATGTCCTAGATGCTCCTGCTTCTAACACAGACAGTTTTGTTTGGAGAGATACATGTGTTCCTTCCAAGAAGCAGAACAGGCCTATCTGGAGGAACAGAGCCTATCTCCGCCTTGATCCACCCAATTTGCAGGAATTATTCCTTGAAAAGCTATCTAAGTTCCCACTGGACAACAATGCGGTAGATGCTCCTGCTTCTTACACAGATGGGTTTCTTTCGAGAGATACATGTGTTCCTTCAACTTAGCAGAATAGTCCTATCTGGAGCAAAGAGAGGCTATCTTCACCTGGAAATATATGATTTGCAGGAAGTATTACTTGCAAAAAACTAACTCAATTCTCACAGGGAAACAATGTGCTAGATACGCCTGCTTCTAACACAGACAGTTTTCGTTTTAGCAATACATGTGTTTTCTCAATATAGCTGAATAAGCCTACTTGGAGCAAGCAGAGCCTATCTCCACCTTGAAACACCTAAGTCGCAGGAAGTAGTCCCTGAAAAACTAACTCAATTCTCACTGGACAACAGTGTACTAAATGCTCCTGCATCTAATTCAGATGGTTTTTTCAAGAAATACATGTGCTCCTTCAACTTATCTGAAAAGCCTCTCTGGAGAAAACAGAGACTATCTCCTTCTTGAAAACTATTATTGGCAGGAAGGATTCCTTTAATAGGGGACTCAGTTCTCCCAGCGAAACGATGCACTAGGTGCTCCTGCTTTTAAAACAAATGGTTTTCTTTTGGGTGATACCCTGTTTCTTCAACTTAGTTGAATAGGCCTATTTGATGTAAACAGAGCCTATCTGCACCTTCAAACACCTAACATGCAAGAAGTATCCTTTGAAAAACTAACTCAGTTCTCACTGGGCAAAAATGTGCTAGATGCCCAAGTTTCTAACAAAGATGGTTTTCTTTTGAGAGATATATATGTTCCTCCTACTTCTCTGAATAGTCCTATCTGGGGCAAACTGAGCCTACCTGCACCTTGAAACACCTAGGTGGAAGAATGTGTTCCTTTCCAAACCTAAATTGATTCTCACAGGGAAACGTGCTAAATGCAACAGCCTCTAACATAGATGATTTTCTTCTGAGAGATACATGTGTTTCTTCAAGTCACATGAGTAGGCCTATTTGGAGAAATCAGAGCCTATCTCCACCTTGAAAACTCCAATTGGAGGAAGTATTCCTTTCAAACACTAACTCAATTCTCACAGGGAAACAATGTGCAAGATGGTCCTGCTTCTAACATATATGGGTTTCTTTTGAGAGATACATTTCTTTCTTCAAGTCCGCTGAATACACCTATTTAGAGCCAACAGACCTTCTCCACCTTGAAACACCTAGGTTGCAGAAAGTATTCTTTCAAAAACTAACTCAATTCTCACAGGGAAACAATGCAGTAGTTGTTCCTGCTTCTAACATGGATGATATTCTTTATAGAGGTACATGTGTTTTCTCAACTCAGATGAGTAGGCCCATCTGGGACAAAATGAGCCTTTCTCCACCGTGAAAACTATTATTTGCAGGAAGTATTCGTTTCAAGAGCTAACTCAATTCTTACAGGGAAATATAGTGCTATATGCTGCAGCATCTAACATAGATGGTTTTCTTTTGAGGGATATAATGTTCCTTCAACACAGCACAATGAGTGTATTTGGAGAAAACTGAGCCTATTTACACCAAGAAAACTATGAATTGCTGGTAGTATTCCTTTCAAAAACTAACTGAAATCTCCCATGGAAACAGTGTGCTAGGTATATGCAGCTTCAAACACAGATTTTTCTCTTTTTAGAGATACATATTTTTCTTCAACTCAACTCAATATCTCTACCTGGAATACCTAAGTTTCAGGCTGTATTCCTTACAAAAACTAACTCAGTTCTCACAGGGAAACAATATGCTAGATGCTCCTGCTTCTAACACAGATGGGTTCCTTTTGAACGATATATGTGTTTCTTCAACTTGGTTGCATAGACCTTTTTGGACCAAAATGAGCCTTTCTCCACCTTGAAAACTCTGAATTGCTAAATGATTACTTTCTAAAACTAACTCAACTCTCTATGGAAAACAATAAGCTACGTGCTGCAACGTCTAACGTAGATGCTTTTCTTTGGAGAGATACAAGTGTTCTACCAAGCTGAATAGGCCTATTTGAAGCAAACAGAGCTTATCTCCACCTTGAAACACCTAAGTTGCAGGAAGCATTCCTTTCAAAAACTAAATAAATTCTCACTGGGCAACAATGAACTAGATGTTCCTGCTTCTAACACAGGTGGTTTTCTTTTGAGAAATACATGTGTTCCTTCAACTTAACCGAATAGGGCTATGTGGAGTAAACCGAGCCTATCTCCACCTTGTTAAACCTACTTTGCTGGATGTATTCTTTGAAAAACTAACTGAATTCTCAATGGGCAACAATGCGCCAGATGCTCCTGATTCTAACAAAATGCTTTTCTTTCAAGAGAAACATGTGTTCCTTCAACTTAGCTGAATATGCCTATCTGTAGCAAACAGAGGCTATCCTCACTTTGTAACACCTAAGTTGCAGGACATATTCCTTTCAAAAAGCTAACTCGATTCTCACCAGGAAAAAATGTGCTAGATGCGGAACCCTGCAACATAGATAGTTTTTTCTAGAGAGATATATGTGTTTCTTTAACTCAGCTGAATCGGCCATTTTGAAATTAATGAGCCTTTTTTCACCTTGGAAACTATGATTTATAGGAAGTTTTCTTTTCAAAAACTAACTGAAGCTCACAGGAAAACAATGTGCTGGATGCTCATGCATCTAACAAGATGATTTTCTTACAAGAGATATATGTTTTTATTCCACCTAGCTGAAAAGGCCTATTTGGAGCAAACAGAGCCTATCTCCAACTTGAAAGACCTAAGTTGCAGGAAGTCTTCCTTGAAAAACTCTCTCAATTCTCACTTAGCCACAATGCACTAGATGCTCATGCTTCTCACACAGATGGTTTTCTTTCCAGTAATACAAATGTTTCTTCAACTTAGCTGAATAAGTCTACTTTGAGCAAACAGAGCCTATCTCCATCTTGAAACACCTAAGTTGCAGAAAGTATTCTTTTCAAAAGCTAACTCAATTCTCACAGGGAAACAATGCACTAGATGCTCCTGCTTCTAACATAGATGGCTTTCTTTATGGAGATACATGTTTATCTTCAACCTTGCTGAGTATGCCTGTTTGAACTAAGCATAGCTTACCTCCACCTTGAAACACCCAAGTTGCAGGAAGTATTCCTTGGAAAACTAACTCAATACTCACTGGGCAACAATGAGCTAGATGCTCCTGCTTCTAACACAGATGGTTGTCTTTGGAGATATACATTTGTTTCTTTACCTTAGCTGAATAGACATATTTGGAGCAAACAGAGGCTGTCTTCACCTTGTGACACCTAAGTTGCAGGAATAGTTCCTTTCAAAAGCTAACTAGAATTCTCACTTGGAAACAATGTTCTAGATGCCAAAGCTTTTAACACAGATTGTTCTCTTTGGAGAGACAAATGTGCTTCTTCAACTTAGATGAATAGGCCTATTTGGAACAAATGACCCTTTCTCCACCTGAAAAACTATGATTGTTCTGGAAGTATTTCTTTCAAAACCTAACTCACTTCTCAATCAGCAACAATTTGCTAGATGTCGTGCATCTAACATAGATGGATTTGGTTCGAGAGATATATGTGTTCCTTCAAATTAGCTGAATAGACATATTTTTAGCAAACAGAGCCAAATCTCCAAATTGAAACACCTAAGTTGCAGGAAGTATTCCTTGAAAAACTAACTCAATTGTCACTGGGCAACCAAGCCCTAACATGCCCCTGCTTCTAACACAGATGGTTTTCTTTCAAGAGACATGTGTTCCTTCAACTTAGCTGAATAGGCTTATCTGGATTAAACAGAGGCAATCTTCACCTTGTAACACCTAAGGTGCAGAAGCATTTCGTTCAAAAACTACCTCATTCTCACATTGAAACAATGTTCTATATGTCAATGCTTGTACAACACATGGTTGTCTTTGGAGAGATACATGTGTTTCTTCAACACAACTGAATAGGCCTATTTGGAACAAAATGAGCCTTTCTCCACCTTGAAACACAAAGGTCGCAGGAAGGATTCCTTGAAAAACTAACTCAATTCTCACTGGACAACAATGCGCTAGGTGCTCTTCCTTGTGACATAGATGGTTATCTTTCGAGAGAAACTTGTGCTCCTTCAACTTAGCTGAATAGGCCCATCTGCATCAAACAGAGCCTATCTCCACTTTGAAAACTATGATTTGAGGGAATATTCCCTTGAAAAACTAACTCAATTCTCAGTAATAAACTAGGTGCTTGCTATTCCTGCTTCTGACACAGATGGTTTTATGCCGAGAGATACAGATGTTTCTTCAGTTAGGTGAATAGGCCTATTTGAAACAAAATGAGCATTTCTCCAACTTGAAAGCTGTGATTTTTCTGGCAGTATTTCTTTCAAAAACTAACTGAATTCACACTGGGCAACAATGTCCTAGATGCTCCTGCTTCTAACACAGACAGTTTTGTTTGGAGAGATACATGTGTTCCTTCCAAGAAGCAGAACAGGCCTATCTGGAGGAACAGAGCCTATCTCCGCCTTGATCCACCCAATTTGCAGGAATTATTCCTTGAAAAGCTATCTAAGTTCCCACTGGACAACAATGCGGTAGATGCTCCTGCTTCTTACACAGATGGGTTTCATTCGAGAGATACATGTGTTCCTTCAACTTAGCAGAATAGTCCTATCTGGAGCAAAGAGAGGCTATCTTCACCTGGAAATATATGATTTGCAGGAAGTATTACTTGCAAAAAACTAACTCAATTCTCACAGGGAAACAATGTGCTAGATACGCCTGCTTCTAACACAGACAGTTTTCGTTTTAGCAATACATGTGTTTTCTCAATATAGCTGAATAAGCCTACTTGGAGCAAGCAGAGCCTATCTCCACCTTGAAACACCTAAGTCGCAGGAAGTAGTCCCTGAAAAACTAACTCAATTCTCACTGGACAACAGTGTACTAAATGCTCCTGCATCTAATTCAGATGGTTTTTTCAAGAAATACATGTGCTCCTTCAACTTATCTGAAAAGCCTCTCTGGAGAAAACAGAGACTATCTCCTTCTTGAAAACTATTATTGGCAGGAAGGATTCCTTTAATAGGTGACTCAGTTCTCCCAGCGAAACGATGCACTAGGTGCTCCTGCTTTTAAAACAAATGGTTTTCTTTTGGGTGATACCCTGTTTCTTCAACTTAGTTGAATAGGCCTATTTGATGTAAACAGAGCCTATCTGCACCTTCAAACACCTAACATGCAAGAAGTATCCTTTGAAAAACTAACTCAGTTCTCACTGGGCAAAAATGTGCTAGATGCCCAAGTTTCTAACAAAGATGGTTTTCTTTTGAGAGATATATATGTTCCTCCTACTTCTCTGAATAGTCCTATCTGGGGCAAACTGAGCCTACCTGCACCTTGAAACACCTAGGTGGAAGAATGTATTCCTTTCCAAACCTAAATTGATTCTCACAGGGAAACGTGCTAGATGCAACAGCCTCTAACATAGATGATTTTCTTCTGAGAGATACATGTGTTTCTTCAAGTCACATGAGTAGGCCTATTTGGAGAAATCAGAGCCTATCTCCACCTTGAAAACTCCAATTGGAGGAAGTATTCCTTTCAAACACTAACTCAATTCTCACAGGGAAACAATGTGCAAGATGGTCCTGCTTCTAACATATATGGGTTTCTTTTGAGAGATACATTTCTTTCTTCAAGTCAGCTGAATACACCTATTTAGAGCCAACAGACCTTCTCCACCTTGAAACACCTAGGTTGCAGAAAGTATTCTTTCAAAAACTAACTCAATTCTCACAGGGAAACAATGCAGTAGTTGTTCCTGCTTCTAACATGGATGATTTTCTTTATAGAGGTACATGTGTTTTCTCAACTCAGATGAGTAGGCCCATCTGGGACAAAATGAGCCTTTCTCCACCGTGAAAACTATTATTTGCAGGAAGTATTCGTTTCAAGAGCTAACTCAATTCTTACAGGGAAATATAGTGCTATATGCTGCAGCATCTAACATAGATGGTTTTCTTTTGAGGGATATAATGTTTCTTCAACACAGCACAATGAGTGTATTTGGAGAAAACTGAGCCTATTTACACCAAGAAAACTATGAATTGCTGGTAGTATTCCTTTCAAAAACTAACTGAAATCTCCCATGGAAACAGTGTGCTAGGTATATGCAGCTTCAAACACAGATTTTTCTCTTTTTAGAGATACATATTTTTCTTCAACTCAACTCAATATCTCTACCTGGAATACCTAAGTTACAGGCTGTATTCCTTACAAAAACTAACTCAGTTGTCACAGGGAAACAATATGCTAGATGCTCCTGCTTCTAACACAGATGGGTTCCTTTTGAACGATATATGTGTTTCTTCAACTTGGTTGCATAGACCTTTTTGGACCAAAATGAGCCTTTCTCCACCTTGAAAACTCTGAATTGCTAAATGATTACTTTCTAAAACTAACTCAACTCTCTATGGAAAACAATATGCTACGTGCTGCAACGTCTAACGTAGATGCTTTTCTTTGGAGAGATACAAGTGTTCTACCAAGCTGAATAGGCCTATTTGAAGCAAACAGAGCTTATCTCCACCTTGAAACACCTAAGTTGCAGGAAGCATTCCTTTCAAAAACTAAATAAATTCTCACTGGGCAACAATGAACTAGATGTTCCTGCTTCTAACACAGGTGGTTTTCTTTTGAGAAATACATGTGTTCCTTCAACTTAACCGAATAGGGCTATGTGGAGTAAACCGAGCCTATCTCCACCTTGTTAAACCTACTTTGCTGGATGTATTCTTTGAAAAACTAACTGAATTCTCAATGGGCAACAATGCGCCAGATGCTCCTGATTCTAACAAAATGCTTTTCTTTCAAGAGAAACATGTGTTCCTTCAACTTAGCTGAATATGCCTATCTGTAGCAAAGAGAGGCTATCCTCACTTTGTAACACCTAAGTTGCAGGACATATTCCTTTCAAAAAGCTAACTCGATTCTCACCAGGAAAAAATGTGCTAGATGCGGAACCCTGCAACATAGATAGTTTTTTCTAGAGAGATATATGTGTTTCTTTAACTCAGCTGAATCGGCCATTTTGAAATTAATGAGCCTTTTTTCACCTTGGAAACTATGATTTATAGGAAGTTTTCTTTTCAAAAACTAACTGAAGCTCACAGGAAAACAATGTGCTGGATGCTCATGCATCTAACAAGATGATTTTCTTACAAGAGATATATGTTTTTATTCCACCTAGCTGAAAAGGCCTATTTGGAGCAAACAGAGCCTATCTCCAACTTGAAAGACCTAAGTTGCAGGAAGTCTTCCTTGAAAAACTCTCTCAATTCTCACTTAGCCACAATGCACTAGATGCTCATGCTTCTCACACAGATGGTTTTCTTTCCAGTAATACAAATGTTTCTTCAACTTAGCTGAATAAGTCTACTTTGAGCAAACAGAGCCTATCTCCATCTTGAAACACCTAAGTTGCAGAAAGTATTCTTTTCAAAAGCTAACTCAATTCTCACAGGGAAACAATGCACTAGATGCTCCTGCTTCTAACATAGATGGCTTTCTTTATGGAGATACATGTTTATCTTCAACCTTGCTGAGTATGCCTGTTTGAACTAAGCATAGCTTACCTCCACCTTGAAACACCCAAGTTGCAGGAAGTATTCCTTGGAAAACTAACTCAATACTCACTGGGCAACAATGAGCTAGATGCTCCTGCTTCTAACACAGATGGTTGTCTTTGGAGATATACATTTGTTTCTTTACCTTAGCTGAATAGACATATTTGGAGCAAACAGAGGCTGTCTTCACCTTGTGACACCTAAGTTGCAGGAATAGTTCCTTTCAAAAGCTAACTAGAATTCTCACTTGGAAACAATGTTCTAGATGCCAAAGCTTTTAACACAGATTGTTCTCTTTGGAGAGACAAATGTGCTTCTTCAACTTAGATGAATAGGCCTATTTGGAACAAATGACCCTTTCTCCACCTGAAAAACTATGATTGTTCTGGAAGTATTTCTTTCAAAACCTAACTCACTTCTCAATCAGCAACAATTTGCTAGATGTCGTGCATCTAACATAGATGGATTTGGTTCGAGAGATATATGTGTTCCTTCAAATTAGCTGAATAGACATATTTTTAGCAAACAGAGCCAAATCTCCAAATTGAAACACCTAAGTTGCAGGAAGTATTCCTTGAAAAACTAACTCAATTGTCACTGGGCAACCAAGCCCTAACATGCCCCTGCTTCTAACACAGATGGTTTTCTTTCAAGAGACATGTGTTCCTTCAACTTAGCTGAATAGGCTTATCTGGATTAAACAGAGGCAATCTTCACCTTGTAACACCTAAGGTGCAGAAGCATTTCGTTCAAAAACTACCTCATTCTCACATTGAAACAATGTTCTATATGTCAATGCTTGTACAACACATGGTTGTCTTTGGAGAGATACATGTGTTTCTTCAACACAACTGAATAGGCCTATTTGGAACAAAATGAGCCTTTCTCCACCTTGAAACACAAAGGTCGCAGGAAGGATTCCTTGAAAAACTAACTCAATTCTCACTGGACAACAATGCGCTAGGTGCTCTTCCTTGTGACATAGATGGTTATCTTTCGAGAGAAACTTGTGCTCCTTCAACTTAGCTGAATAGGCCCATCTGCATCAAACAGAGCCTATCTCCACTTTGAAAACTATGATTTGAGGGAATATTCCCTTGAAAAACTAACTCAATTCTCAGTAATAAACTAGGTGCTTGCTATTCCTGCTTCTGACACAGATGGTTTTATGCCGAGAGATACAGATGTTTCTTCAGTTAGGTGAATAGGCCTATTTGAAACAAAATGAGCATTTCTCCAACTTGAAAGCTGTGATTTTTCTGGCAGTATTTCTTTCAAAAACTAACTGAATTCACACTGGGCAACAATGTCCTAGATGCTCCTGCTTCTAACACAGACAGTTTTGTTTGGAGAGATACATGTGTTCCTTCCAAGAAGCAGAACAGGCCTATCTGGAGGAACAGAGCCTATCTCCGCCTTGATCCACCCAATTTGCAGGAATTATTCCTTGAAAAGCTATCTAAGTTCCCACTGGACAACAATGCGGTAGATGCTCCTGCTTCTTACACAGATGGGTTTCTTTCGAGAGATACATGTGTTCCTTCAACTTAGCAGAATAGTCCTATCTGGAGCAAAGAGAGGCTATCTTCACCTGGAAATATATGATTTGCAGGAAGTATTACTTGCAAAAAACTAACTCAATTCTCACAGGGAAACAATGTGCTAGATACGCCTGCTTCTAACACAGACAGTTTTCGTTTTAGCAATACATGTGTTTTCTCAATATAGCTGAATAAGCCTACTTGGAGCAAGCAGAGCCTATCTCCACCTTGAAACACCTAAGTCGCAGGAAGTAGTCCCTGAAAAACTAACTCAATTCTCACTGGACAACAGTGTACTAAATGCTCCTGCATCTAATTCAGATGGTTTTTTCAAGAAATACATGTGCTCCTTCAACTTATCTGAAAAGCCTCTCTGGAGAAAACAGAGACTATCTCCTTCTTGAAAACTATTATTGGCAGGAAGGATTCCTTTAATAGGGGACTCAGTTCTCCCAGCGAAACGATGCACTAGGTGCTCCTGCTTTTAAAACAAATGGTTTTCTTTTGGGTGATACCCTGTTTCTTCAACTTAGTTGAATAGGCCTATTTGATGTAAACAGAGCCTATCTGCACCTTCAAACACCTAACATGCAAGAAGTATCCTTTGAAAAACTAACTCAGTTCTCACTGGGCAAAAATGTGCTAGATGCCCAAGTTTCTAACAAAGATGGTTTTCTTTTGAGAGATATATATGTTCCTCCTACTTCTCTGAATAGTCCTATCTGGGGCAAACTGAGCCTACCTGCACCTTGAAACACCTAGGTGGAAGAATGTATTCCTTTCCAAACCTAAATTGATTCTCACAGGGAAACGTGCTAGATGCAACAGCCTCTAACATAGATGATTTTCTTCTGAGAGATACATGTGTTTCTTCAAGTCACATGAGTAGGCCTATTTGGAGAAATCAGAGCCTATCTCCACCTTGAAAACTCCAATTGGAGGAAGTATTCCTTTCAAACACTAACTCAATTCTCACAGGGAAACAATGTGCAAGATGGTCCTGCTTCTAACATATATGGGTTTCTTTTGAGAGATACATTTCTTTCTTCAAGTCAGCTGAATACACCTATTTAGAGCCAACAGACCTTCTCCACCTTGAAACACCTAGGTTGCAGAAAGTATTCTTTCAAAAACTAACTCAATTCTCACAGGGAAACAATGCAGTAGTTGTTCCTGCTTCTAACATGGATGATTTTCTTTATAGAGGTACATGTGTTTTCTCAACTCAGATGAGTAGGCCCATCTGGGACAAAATGAGCCTTTCTCCACCGTGAAAACTATTATTTGCAGGAAGTATTCGTTTCAAGAGCTAACTCAATTCTTACAGGGAAATATAGTGCTATATGCTGCAGCATCTAACATAGATGGTTTTCTTTTGAGGGATATAATGTTTCTTCAACACAGCACAATGAGTGTATTTGGAGAAAACTGAGCCTATTTACACCAAGAAAACTATGAATTGCTGGTAGTATTCCTTTCAAAAACTAACTGAAATCTCCCATGGAAACAGTGTGCTAGGTATATGCAGCTTCAAACACAGATTTTTCTCTTTTTAGAGATACATATTTTTCTTCAACTCAACTCAATATCTCTACCTGGAATACCTAAGTTACAGGCTGTATTCCTTACAAAAACTAACTCAGTTGTCACAGGGAAACAATATGCTTGATGCTCCTGCTTCTAACACAGATGGGTTCCTTTTGAACGATATATGTGTTTCTTCAACTTGGTTGCATAGACCTTTTTGGACCAAAATGAGCCTTTCTCCACCTTGAAAACTCTGAATTGCTAAATGATTACTTTCTAAAACTAACTCAACTCTCTATGGAAAACAATATGCTACGTGCTGCAACGTCTAACGTAGATGCTTTTCTTTGGAGAGATACAAGTGTTCTACCAAGCTGAATAGGCCTATTTGAAGCAAACAGAGCTTATCTCCACCTTGAAACACCTAAGTTGCAGGAAGCATTCCTTTCAAAAACTAAATAAATTCTCACTGGGCAACAATGAACTAGATGTTCCTGCTTCTAACACAGGTGGTTTTCTTTTGAGAAATACATGTGTTCCTTCAACTTAACCGAATAGGGCTATGTGGAGTAAACCGAGCCTATCTCCACCTTGTTAAACCTACTTTGCTGGATGTATTCTTTGAAAAACTAACTGAATTCTCAATGGGCAACAATGCGCCAGATGCTCCTGATTCTAACAAAATGCTTTTCTTTCAAGAGAAACATGTGTTCCTTCAACTTAGCTGAATATGCCTATCTGTAGCAAACAGAGGCTATCCTCACTTTGTAACACCTAAGTTGCAGGACATATTCCTTTCAAAAAGCTAACTCGATTCTCACCAGGAAAAAATGTGCTAGATGCGGAACCCTGCAACATAGATAGTTTTTTCTAGAGAGATATATGTGTTTCTTTAACTCAGCTGAATCGGCCATTTTGAAATTAATGAGCCTTTTTTCACCTTGGAAACTATGATTTATAGGAAGTTTTCTTTTCAAAAACTAACTGAAGCTCACAGGAAAACAATGTGCTGGATGCTCATGCATCTAACAAGATGATTTTCTTACAAGAGATATATGTTTTTATTCCACCTAGCTGAAAAGGCCTATTTGGAGCAAACAGAGCCTATCTCCAACTTGAAAGACCTAAGTTGCAGGAAGTCTTCCTTGAAAAACTCTCTCAATTCTCACTTAGCCACAATGCACTAGATGCTCATGCTTCTCACACAGATGGTTTTCTTTCCAGTAATACAAATGTTTCTTCAACTTAGCTGAATAAGTCTACTTTGAGCAAACAGAGCCTATCTCCATCTTGAAACACCTAAGTTGCAGAAAGTATTCTTTTCAAAAGCTAACTCAATTCTCACAGGGAAACAATGCACTAGATGCTCCTGCTTCTAACATAGATGGCTTTCTTTATGGAGATACATGTTTATCTTCAACCTTGCTGAGTATGCCTGTTTGAACTAAGCATAGCTTACCTCCACCTTGAAACACCCAAGTTGCAGGAAGTATTCCTTGGAAAACTAACTCAATACTCACTGGGCAACAATGAGCTAGATGCTCCTGCTTCTAACACAGATGGTTGTCTTTGGAGATATACATTTGTTTCTTTACCTTAGCTGAATAGACATATTTGGAGCAAACAGAGGCTGTCTTCACCTTGTGACACCTAAGTTGCAGGAATAGTTCCTTTCAAAAGCTAACTAGAATTCTCACTTGGAAACAATGTTCTAGATGCCAAAGCTTTTAACACAGATTGTTCTCTTTGGAGAGACAAATGTGCTTCTTCAACTTAGATGAATAGGCCTATTTGGAACAAATGACCCTTTCTCCACCTGAAAAACTATGATTGTTCTGGAAGTATTTCTTTCAAAACCTAACTCACTTCTCAATCAGCAACAATTTGCTAGATGTCGTGCATCTAACATAGATGGATTTGGTTCGAGAGATATATGTGTTCCTTCAAATTAGCTGAATAGACATATTTTTAGCAAACAGAGCCAAATCTCCAAATTGAAACACCTAAGTTGCAGGAAGTATTCCTTGAAAAACTAACTCAATTGTCACTGGGCAACCAAGCCCTAACATGCCCCTGCTTCTAACACAGATGGTTTTCTTTCAAGAGACATGTGTTCCTTCAACTTAGCTGAATAGGCTTATCTGGATTAAACAGAGGCAATCTTCACCTTGTAACACCTAAGGTGCAGAAGCATTTCGTTCAAAAACTACCTCATTCTCACATTGAAACAATGTTCTATATGTCAATGCTTGTACAACACATGGTTGTCTTTGGAGAGATACATGTGTTTCTTCAACACAACTGAATAGGCCTATTTGGAACAAAGTGAGCCTTTCTCCACCTTGAAACACAAAGGTCGCAGGAAGGATTCCTTGAAAAACTAACTCAATTCTCACTGGACAACAATGCGCTAGGTGCTCTTCCTTGTGACATAGATGGTTATCTTTCGAGAGAAACTTGTGCTCCTTCAACTTAGCTGAATAGGCCCATCTGCATCAAACAGAGCCTATCTCCACTTTGAAAACTATGATTTGAGGGAATATTCCCTTGAAAAACTAACTCAATTCTCAGTAATAAACTAGGTGCTTGCTATTCCTGCTTCTGACACAGATGGTTTTATGCCGAGAGATACAGATGTTTCTTCAGTTAGGTGAATAGGCCTATTTGAAACAAAATGAGCATTTCTCCAACTTGAAAGCTGTGATTTTTCTGGCAGTATTTCTTTCAAAAACTAACTGAATTCACACTGGGCAACAATGTCCTAGATGCTCCTGCTTCTAACACAGACAGTTTTGTTTGGAGAGATACATGTGTTCCTTCCAAGAAGCAGAACAGGCCTATCTGGAGGAACAGAGCCTATCTCCGCCTTGATCCACCCAATTTGCAGGAATTATTCCTTGAAAAGCTATCTAAGTTCCCACTGGACAACAATGCGGTAGATGCTCCTGCTTCTTACACAGATGGGTTTCTTTCGAGAGATACATGTGTTCCTTCAACTTAGCAGAATAGTCCTATCTGGAGCAAAGAGAGGCTATCTTCACCTGGAAATATATGATTTGCAGGAAGTATTACTTGCAAAAAACTAACTCAATTCTCACAGGGAAACAATGTGCTAGATACGCCTGCTTCTAACACAGACAGTTTTCGTTTTAGCAATACATGTGTTTTCTCAATATAGCTGAATAAGCCTACTTGGAGCAAGCAGAGCCTATCTCCACCTTGAAACACCTAAGTCGCAGGAAGTAGTCCCTGAAAAACTAACTCAATTCTCACTGGACAACAGTGTACTAAATGCTCCTGCATCTAATTCAGATGGTTTTTTCAAGAAATACATGTGCTCCTTCAACTTATCTGAAAAGCCTCTCTGGAGAAAACAGAGTCTATCTCCTTCTTGAAAACTATTATTGGCAGGAAGGATTCCTTTAATAGGGGACTCAGTTCTCCCAGCGAAACGATGCACTAGGTGCTCCTGCTTTTAAAACAAATGGTTTTCTTTTGGGTGATACCCTGTTTCTTCAACTTAGTTGAATAGGCCTATTTGATGTAAACAGAGCCTATCTGCACCTTCAAACACCTAACATGCAAGAAGTATCCTTTGAAAAACTAACTCAGTTCTCACTGGGCAAAAATGTGCTAGATGCCCAAGTTTCTAACAAAGATGGTTTTCTTTTGAGAGATATATATGTTCCTCCTACTTCTCTGAATAGTCCTATCTGGGGCAAACTGAGCCTACCTGCACCTTGAAACACCTAGGTGGAAGAATGTATTCCTTTCCAAACCTAAATTGATTCTCACAGGGAAACGTGCTAGATGCAACAGCCTCTAACATAGATGATTTTCTTCTGAGAGATACATGTGTTTCTTCAAGTCACATGAGTAGGCCTATTTGGAGAAATCAGAGCCTATCTCCACCTTGAAAACTCCAATTGGAGGAAGTATTCCTTTCAAACACTAACTCAATTCTCACAGGGAAACAATGTGCAAGATGGTCCTGCTTCTAACATATATGGGTTTCTTTTGAGAGATACATTTCTTTCTTCAAGTCCGCTGAATACACCTATTTAGAGCCAACAGACCTTCTCCACCTTGAAACACCTAGGTTGCAGAAAGTATTCTTTCAAAAACTAACTCAATTCTCACAGGGAAACAATGCAGTAGTTGTTCCTGCTTCTAACATGGATGATATTCTTTATAGAGGTACATGTGTTTTCTCAACTCAGATGAGTAGGCCCATCTGGGACAAAATGAGCCTTTCTCCACCTTGAAAACTATTATTTGCAGGAAGTATTCGTTTCAAGAGCTAACTCAATTCTTACAGGGAAATATAGTGCTATATGCTGCAGCATCTAACATAGATGGTTTTCTTTTGAGGGATATAATGTTCCTTCAACACAGCACAATGAGTGTATTTGGAGAAAACTGAGCCTATTTACACCAAGAAAACTATGAATTGCTGGTAGTATTCCTTTCAAAAACTAACTGAAATCTCCCATGGAAACAGTGTGCTAGGTATATGCAGCTTCAAACACAGATTTTTCTCTTTTTAGAGATACATATTTTTCTTCAACTCAACTCAATATCTCTACCTGGAATACCTAAGTTTCAGGCTGTATTCCTTACAAAAACTAACTCAGTTCTCACAGGGAAACAATATGCTAGATGCTCCTGCTTCTAACACAGATGGGTTCCTTTTGAACGATATATGTGTTTCTTCAACTTGGTTGCATAGACCTTTTTGGACCAAAATGAGCCTTTCTCCACCTTGAAAACTCTGAATTGCTAAATGATTACTTTCTAAAACTAACTCAACTCTCTATGGAAAACAATAAGCTACGTGCTGCAACGTCTAACGTAGATGCTTTTCTTTGGAGAGATACAAGTGTTCTACCAAGCTGAATAGGCCTATTTGAAGCAAACAGAGCTTATCTCCACCTTGAAACACCTAAGTTGCAGGAAGCATTCCTTTCAAAAACTAAATAAATTCTCACTGGGCAACAATGAACTAGATGTTCCTGCTTCTAACACAGGTGGTTTTCTTTTGAGAAATACATGTGTTCCTTCAACTTAACTGAATAGGGCTATGTGGAGTAAACCGAGCCTATCTCCACCTTGTTAAACCTACTTTGCTGGATGTATTCTTTGAAAAACTAACTGAATTCTCAATGGGCAACAATGCGCCAGATGCTCCTGATTCTAACAAAATGCTTTTCTTTCAAGAGAAACATGTGTTCCTTCAACTTAGCTGAATATGCCTATCTGTAGCAAACAGAGGCTATCCTCACTTTGTAACACCTAAGTTGCAGGACATATTCCTTTCAAAAAGCTAACTCGATTCTCACCAGGAAAAAATGTGCTAGATGCGGAACCCTGCAACATAGATAGTTTTTTCTAGAGAGATATATGTGTTTCTTTAACTCAGCTGAATCGGCCATTTTGAAATTAATGAGCCTTTTTTCACCTTGGAAACTATGATTTATAGGAAGTTTTCTTTTCAAAAACTAACTGAAGCTCACAGGAAAACAATGTGCTGGATGCTCATGCATCTAACAAGATGATTTTCTTACAAGAGAAATCAAATCATCAAATAGAAATCATCAAATAGGCCTAGCTGAAAAGGCCTATTTGGAGCAAACAGAGCCTATCTCCAACTTGAAAGACCTAAGTTGCAGGAAGTCTTCCTTGAAAAACTCTCTCAATTCTCACTTAGCCACAATGCACTAGATGCTCATGCTTCTCACACAGATGGTTTTCTTTCCAGTAATACAAATGTTTCTTCAACTTAGCTGAATAAGTCTACTTTGAGCAAACAGAGCCTATCTCCATCTTGAAACACCTAAGTTGCAGAAAGTATTCTTTTCAAAAGCTAACTCAATTCTCACAGGGAAACAATGCACTAGATGCTCCTGCTTCTAACATAGATGGCTTTCTTTATGGAGATACATGTTTATCTTCAACCTTGCTGAGTATGCCTGTTTGAACTAAGCATAGCTTACCTCCACCTTGAAACACCCAAGTTGCAGGAAGTATTCCTTGGAAAACTAACTCAATACTCACTGGGCAACAATGAGCTAGATGCTCCTGCTTCTAACACAGATGGTTGTCTTTGGAGATATACATTTGTTTCTTTACCTTAGCTGAATAGACATATTTGGAGCAAACAGAGGCTGTCTTCACCTTGTGACACCTAAGTTGCAGGAATAGTTCCTTTCAAAAGCTAACTAGAATTCTCACTTGGAAACAATGTTCTAGATGCCAAAGCTTTTAACACAGATTGTTCTCTTTGGAGAGACAAATGTGCTTCTTCAACTTAGATGAATAGGCCTATTTGGAACAAATGACCCTTTCTCCACCTGAAAAACTATGATTGTTCTGGAAGTATTTCTTTCAAAACCTAACTCACTTCTCAATCAGCAACAATTTGCTAGATGTCGTGCATCTAACATAGATGGATTTGGTTCGAGAGATATATGTGTTCCTTCAAATTAGCTGAATAGACATATTTTTAGCAAACAGAGCCAAATCTCCACCTTGAAACACCTAAGTTGCAGGAAGTATTCCTTGAAAAACTAACTCAATTGTCACTGGGCAACCAAGCCCTAACATGCCCCTGCTTCTAACACAGATGGTTTTCTTTCAAGAGACATGTGTTCCTTCAACTTAGCTGAATAGGCTTATCTGGATTAAACAGAGGCAATCTTCACCTTGTAACACCTAAGGTGCAGAAGCATTTCGTTCAAAAACTACCTCATTCTCACATTGAAACAATGTTCTATATGTCAATGCTTGTACAACACATGGTTGTCTTTGGAGAGATACATGTGTTTCTTCAACACAACTGAATAGGCCTATTTGGAACAAAATGAGCCTTTCTCCACCTTGAAACACAAAGGTCGCAGGAAGGATTCCTTGAAAAACTAACTCAATTCTCACTGGACAACAATGCGCTAGGTGCTCTTCCTTGTGACATAGATGGTTATCTTTCGAGAGAAACTTGTGCTCCTTCAACTTAGCTGAATAGGCCCATCTGCATCAAACAGAGCCTATCTCCACTTTGAAAACTATGATTTGAGGGAATATTCCCTTGAAAAACTAACTCAATTCTCAGTAATAAACTAGGTGCTTGCTATTCCTGCTTCTGACACAGATGGTTTTATGCCGAGAGATACAGATGTTTCTTCAGTTAGGTGAATAGGCCTATTTGAAACAAAATGAGCATTTCTCCAACTTGAAAGCTGTGATTTTTCTGGCAGTATTTCTTTCAAAAACTAACTGAATTCACACTGGGCAACAATGTCCTAGATGCTCCTGCTTCTAACACAGACGGTCTTGTTTGGAGAGATACATGTGTTCCTTCCAAGAAGCAGAAGAGGCCTATCTGGAGGAACAGAGCCTATCTCCGCCTTGATCCACCCAATGTGCAGGAATTATTCCTTGAAAAGCTATCTAAGTTCCCACTGGACAACAATGCGGTAGATGCTCCTGCTTCTTACACAGATGGGTTTCATTCGAGAGATACATGTGTTCCTTCAACTTAGCAGAATAGTCCTATCTGGAGCAAAGAGAGGCTATCTTCACCTGGAAATATATGATTTGCAGGAAGTATTACTTGCAAAAAACTAACTCAATTCTCACAGGGAAACAATGTGCTAGATACGCCTGCTTCTAACACAGACAGTTTTCGTTTTAGCAATACATGTGTTTTTTCAATATAGCTGAATAAGCCTACTTGGAGCAAGCAGAGCCTATCTCCACCTTGAAACACCTAAGTCGCAGGAAGTAGTCCCTGAAAAACTAACTCAATTCTCACTGGACAACAGTGTACTAAATGCTCCTGCATCTAATTCAGATGGTTTTTTCAAGAAATACATGTGCTCCTTCAACTTATCTGAAAAGCCTCTCTGGAGAAAACAGAGACTATCTCCTTCTTGAAAACTATTATTGGCAGGAAGGATTCCTTTAATAGGTGACTCAGTTCTCCCAGCGAAACGATGCACTAGGTGCTCCTGCTTTTAAAACAAATGGTTTTCTTTTGGGTGATACCCTGTTTCTTCAACTTAGTTGAATAGGCCTATTTGATGTAAACAGAGCCTATCTGCACCTTCAAACACCTAACATGCAAGAAGTATCCTTTGAAAAACTAACTCAGTTCTCACTGGGCAAAAATGTGCTAGATGCCCAAGTTTCTAACAAAGATGGTTTTCTTTTGAGAGATATATATGTTCCTCCTACTTCTCTGAATAGTCCTATCTGGGGCAAACTGAGCCTACCTGCACCTTGAAACACCTAGGTGGAAGAATGTATTCCTTTCCAAACCTAAATTGATTCTCACAGGGAAACGTGCTAGATGCAACAGCCTCTAACATAGATGATTTTCTTCTGAGAGATACATGTGTTTCTTCAAGTCACATGAGTAGGCCTATTTGGAGAAATCAGAGCCTATCTCCACCTTGAAAACTCCAATTGGAGGAAGTATTCCTTTCAAACACTAACTCAATTCTCACAGGGAAACAATGTGCAAGATGGTCCTGCTTCTAACATATATGGGTTTCTTTTGAGAGATACATTTCTTTCTTCAAGTCAGCTGAATACACCTATTTAGAGCCAACAGACCTTCTCCACCTTGAAACACCTAGGTTGCAGAAAGTATTCTTTCAAAAACTAACTCAATTCTCACAGGGAAACAATGCAGTAGTTGTTCCTGCTTCTAACATGGATGATTTTCTTTATAGAGGTACATGTGTTTTCTCAACTCAGATGAGTAGGCCCATCTGGGACAAAATGAGCCTTTCTCCACCGTGAAAACTATTATTTGCAGGAAGTATTCGTTTCAAGAGCTAACTCAATTCTTACAGGGAAATATAGTGCTATATGCTGCAGCATCTAACATAGATGGTTTTCTTTTGAGGGATATAATGTTTCTTCAACACAGCACAATGAGTGTATTTGGAGAAAACTGAGCCTATTTACACCAAGAAAACTATGAATTGCTGGTAGTATTCCTTTCAAAAACTAACTGAAATCTCCCATGGAAACAGTGTGCTAGGTATATGCAGCTTCAAACACAGATTTTTCTCTTTTTAGAGATACATATTTTTCTTCAACTCAACTCAATATCTCTACCTGGAATACCTAAGTTACAGGCTGTATTCCTTACAAAAACTAACTCAGTTGTCACAGGGAAACAATATGCTAGATGCTCCTGCTTCTAACACAGATGGGTTCCTTTTGAACGATATATGTGTTTCTTCAACTTGGTTGCATAGACCTTTTTGGACCAAAATGAGCCTTTCTCCACCTTGAAAACTCTGAATTGCTAAATGATTACTTTCTAAAACTAACTCAACTCTCTATGGAAAACAATATGCTACGTGCTGCAACGTCTAACGTAGATGCTTTTCTTTGGAGAGATACAAGTGTTCTACCAAGCTGAATAGGCCTATTTGAAGCAAACAGAGCTTATCTCCACCTTGAAACACCTAAGTTGCAGGAAGCATTCCTTTCAAAAACTAAATAAATTCTCACTGGGCAACAATGAACTAGATGTTCCTGCTTCTAACACAGGTGGTTTTCTTTTGAGAAATACATGTGTTCCTTCAACTTAACCGAATAGGGCTATGTGGAGTAAACCGAGCCTATCTCCACCTTGTTAAACCTACTTTGCTGGATGTATTCTTTGAAAAACTAACTGAATTCTCAATGGGCAACAATGCGCCAGATGCTCCTGATTCTAACAAAATGCTTTTCTTTCAAGAGAAACATGTGTTCCTTCAACTTAGCTGAATATGCCTATCTGTAGCAAACAGAGGCTATCCTCACTTTGTAACACCTAAGTTGCAGGACATATTCCTTTCAAAAAGCTAACTCGATTCTCACCAGGAAAAAATGTGCTAGATGCGGAACCCTGCAACATAGATAGTTTTTTCTAGAGAGATATATGTGTTTCTTTAACTCAGCTGAATCGGCCATTTTGAAATTAATGAGCCTTTTTTCACCTTGGAAACTATGATTTATAGGAAGTTTTCTTTTCAAAAACTAACTGAAGCTCACAGGAAAACAATGTGCTGGATGCTCATGCATCTAACAAGATGATTTCTTACAAGAGAAATCAAATCATCAAATAGAAATCATCAAATAGGCCTAGCTGAAAAGGCCTATTTGGAGCAAACAGAGCCTATCTCCAACTTGAAAGACCTAAGTTGCAGGAAGTCTTCCTTGAAAAACTCTCTCAATTCTCACTTAGCCACAATGCACTAGATGCTCATGCTTCTCACACAGATGGTTTTCTTTCCAGTAATACAAATGTTTCTTCAACTTAGCTGAATAAGTCTACTTTGAGCAAACAGAGCCTATCTCCATCTTGAAACACCTAAGTTGCAGAAAGTATTCTTTTCAAAAGCTAACTCAATTCTCACAGGGAAACAATGCACTAGATGCTCCTGCTTCTAACATAGATGGCTTTCTTTATGGAGATACATGTTTATCTTCAACCTTGCTGAGTATGCCTGTTTGAACTAAGCATAGCTTACCTCCACCTTCAAACACCCAAGTTGCAGGAAGTATTCCTTGGAAAACTAACTCAATACTCACTGGGCAACAATGAGCTAGATGCTCCTGCTTCTAACACAGATGGTTGTCTTTGGAGATATACATTTGTTTCTTTACCTTAGCTGAATAGACATATTTGGAGCAAACAGAGGCTGTCTTCACCTTGTGACACCTAAGTTGCAGGAATAGTTCCTTTCAAAAGCTAACTAGAATTCTCACTTGGAAACAATGTTCTAGATGCCAAAGCTTTTAACACAGATTGTTCTCTTTGGAGAGACAAATGTGCTTCTTCAACTTAGATGAATAGGCCTATTTGGAACAAATGACCCTTTCTCCACCTGAAAAACTATGATTGTTCTGGAAGTATTTCTTTCAAAACCTAACTCACTTCTCCATCAGCAACAATTTGCTAGATGTCGTGCATCTAACATAGATGGATTTGGTTCGAGAGATATATGTGTTCCTTCAAATTAGCTGAATAGACATATTTTTAGCAAACAGAGCCAAATCTCCACCTTGAAACACCTAAGTTGCAGGAAGTATTCCTTGAAAAACTAACTCAATTGTCACTGGGCAACCAAGCCCTAACATGCCCCTGCTTCTAACACAGATGGTTTTCTTTCAAGAGACATGTGTTCCTTCAACTTAGCTGAATAGGCTTATCTGGATTAAACAGAGGCAATCTTCACCTTGTAACACCTAAGGTGCAGAAGCATTTCGTTCAAAAACTACCTCATTCTCACATTGAAACAATGTTCTATATGTCAATGCTTGTACAACACATGGTTGTCTTTGGAGAGATACATGTGTTTCTTCAACACAACTGAATAGGCCTATTTGGAACAAAATGAGCCTTTCTCCACCTTGAAACACAAAGGTCGCAGGAAGGATTCCTTGAAAAACTAACTCAATTCTCACTGGACAACAATGCGCTAGGTGCTCTTCCTTGTGACATAGATGGTTATCTTTCGAGAGAAACTTGTGCTCCTTCAACTTAGCTGAATAGGCCCATCTGCATCAAACAGAGCCTATCTCCACTTTGAAAACTATGATTTGAGGGAATATTCCCTTGAAAAACTAACTCAATTCTCAGTAATAAACTAGGTGCTTGCTATTCCTGCTTCTGACACAGATGGTTTTATGCCGAGAGATACAGATGTTTCTTCAGTTAGGTGAATAGGCCTATTTGAAACAAAATGAGCATTTCTCCAACTTGAAAGCTGTGATTTTTCTGGCAGTATTTCTTTCAAAAACTAACTGAATTCACACTGGGCAACAATGTCCTAGATGCTCCTGCTTCTAACACAGACGGTCTTGTTTGGAGAGATACATGTGTTCCTTCCAAGAAGCAGAAGAGGCCTATCTGGAGGAACAGAGCCTATCTCCGCCTTGATCCACCCAATGTGCAGGAATTATTCCTTGAAAAGCTATCTAAGTTCCCACTGGACAACAATGCGGTAGATGCTCCTGCTTCTTACACAGATGGGTTTCATTCGAGAGATACATGTGTTCCTTCAACTTAGCAGAATAGTCCTATCTGGAGCAAAGAGAGGCTATCTTCACCTGGAAATATATGATTTGCAGGAAGTATTACTTGCAAAAAACTAACTCAATTCTCACAGGGAAACAATGTGCTAGATACGCCTGCTTCTAACACAGACAGTTTTCGTTTTAGCAATACATGTGTTTTTTCAATATAGCTGAATAAGCCTACTTGGAGCAAGCAGAGCCTATCTCCACCTTGAAACACCTAAGTCGCAGGAAGTAGTCCCTGAAAAACTAACTCAATTCTCACTGGACAACAGTGTACTAAATGCTCCTGCATCTAATTCAGATGGTTTTTTCAAGAAATACATGTGCTCCTTCAACTTATCTGAAAAGCCTCTCTGGAGAAAACAGAGACTATCTCCTTCTTGAAAACTATTATTGGCAGGAAGGATTCCTTTAATAGGTGACTCAGTTCTCCCAGCGAAACGATGCACTAGGTGCTCCTGCTTTTAAAACAAATGGTTTTCTTTTGGGTGATACCCTGTTTCTTCAACTTAGTTGAATAGGCCTATTTGATGTAAACAGAGCCTATCTGCACCTTCAAACACCTAACATGCAAGAAGTATCCTTTGAAAAACTAACTCAGTTCTCACTGGGCAAAAATGTGCTAGATGCCCAAGTTTCTAACAAAGATGGTTTTCTTTTGAGAGATATATATGTTCCTCCTACTTCTCTGAATAGTCCTATCTGGGGCAAACTGAGCCTACCTGCACCTTGAAACACCTAGGTGGAAGAATGTATTCCTTTCCAAACCTAAATTGATTCTCACAGGGAAACGTGCTAGATGCAACAGCCTCTAACATAGATGATTTTCTTCTGAGAGATACATGTGTTTCTTCAAGTCACATGAGTAGGCCTATTTGGAGAAATCAGAGCCTATCTCCACCTTGAAAACTCCAATTGGAGGAAGTATTCCTTTCAAACACTAACTCAATTCTCACAGGGAAACAATGTGCAAGATGGTCCTGCTTCTAACATATATGGGTTTCTTTTGAGAGATACATTTCTTTCTTCAAGTCAGCTGAATACACCTATTTAGAGCCAACAGACCTTCTCCACCTTGAAACACCTAGGTTGCAGAAAGTATTCTTTCAAAAACTAACTCAATTCTCACAGGGAAACAATGCAGTAGTTGTTCCTGCTTCTAACATGGATGATTTTCTTTATAGAGGTACATGTGTTTTCTCAACTCAGATGAGTAGGCCCATCTGGGACAAAATGAGCCTTTCTCCACCGTGAAAACTATTATTTGCAGGAAGTATTCGTTTCAAGAGCTAACTCAATTCTTACAGGGAAATATAGTGCTATATGCTGCAGCATCTAACATAGATGGTTTTCTTTTGAGGGATATAATGTTTCTTCAACACAGCACAATGAGTGTATTTGGAGAAAACTGAGCCTATTTACACCAAGAAAACTATGAATTGCTGGTAGTATTCCTTTCAAAAACTAACTGAAATCTCCCATGGAAACAGTGTGCTAGGTATATGCAGCTTCAAACACAGATTTTTCTCTTTTTAGAGATACATATTTTTCTTCAACTCAACTCAATATCTCTACCTGGAATACCTAAGTTACAGGCTGTATTCCTTACAAAAACTAACTCAGTTGTCACAGGGAAACAATATGCTAGATGCTCCTGCTTCTAACACAGATGGGTTCCTTTTGAACGATATATGTGTTTCTTCAACTTGGTTGCATAGACCTTTTTGGACCAAAATGAGCCTTTCTCCACCTTGAAAACTCTGAATTGCTAAATGATTACTTTCTAAAACTAACTCAACTCTCTATGGAAAACAATATGCTACGTGCTGCAACGTCTAACGTAGATGCTTTTCTTTGGAGAGATACAAGTGTTCTACCAAGCTGAATAGGCCTATTTGAAGCAAACAGAGCTTATCTCCACCTTGAAACACCTAAGTTGCAGGAAGCATTCCTTTCAAAAACTAAATAAATTCTCACTGGGCAACAATGAACTAGATGTTCCTGCTTCTAACACAGGTGGTTTTCTTTTGAGAAATACATGTGTTCCTTCAACTTAACCGAATAGGGCTATGTGGAGTAAACCGAGCCTATCTCCACCTTGTTAAACCTACTTTGCTGGATGTATTCTTTGAAAAACTAACTGAATTCTCAATGGGCAACAATGCGCCAGATGCTCCTGATTCTAACAAAATGCTTTTCTTTCAAGAGAAACATGTGTTCCTTCAACTTAGCTGAATATGCCTATCTGTAGCAAACAGAGGCTATCCTCACTTTGTAACACCTAAGTTGCAGGACATATTCCTTTCAAAAAGCTAACTCGATTCTCACCAGGAAAAAATGTGCTAGATGCGGAACCCTGCAACATAGATAGTTTTTTCTAGAGAGATATATGTGTTTCTTTAACTCAGCTGAATCGGCCATTTTGAAATTAATGAGCCTTTTTTCACCTTGGAAACTATGATTTATAGGAAGTTTTCTTTTCAAAAACTAACTGAAGCTCACAGGAAAACAATGTGCTGGATGCTCATGCATCTAACAAGATGATTTTCTTACAAGAGAAATCAAATCATCAAATAGAAATCATCAAATAGGCCTAGCTGAAAAGGCCTATTTGGAGCAAACAGAGCCTATCTCCAACTTGAAAGACCTAAGTTGCAGGAAGTCTTCCTTGAAAAACTCTCTCAATTCTCACTTAGCCACAATGCACTAGATGCTCATGCTTCTCACACAGATGGTTTTCTTTCCAGTAATACAAATGTTTCTTCAACTTAGCTGAATAAGTCTACTTTGAGCAAACAGAGCCTATCTCCATCTTGAAACACCTAAGTTGCAGAAAGTATTCTTTTCAAAAGCTAACTCAATTCTCACAGGGAAACAATGCACTAGATGCTCCTGCTTCTAACATAGATGGCTTTCTTTATGGAGATACATGTTTATCTTCAACCTTGCTGAGTATGCCTGTTTGAACTAAGCATAGCTTACCTCCACCTTCAAACACCCAAGTTGCAGGAAGTATTCCTTGGAAAACTAACTCAATACTCACTGGGCAACAATGAGCTAGATGCTCCTGCTTCTAACACAGATGGTTGTCTTTGGAGATATACATTTGTTTCTTTACCTTAGCTGAATAGACATATTTGGAGCAAACAGAGGCTGTCTTCACCTTGTGACACCTAAGTTGCAGGAATAGTTCCTTTCAAAAGCTAACTAGAATTCTCACTTGGAAACAATGTTCTAGATGCCAAAGCTTTTAACACAGATTGTTCTCTTTGGAGAGACAAATGTGCTTCTTCAACTTAGATGAATAGGCCTATTTGGAACAAATGACCCTTTCTCCACCTGAAAAACTATGATTGTTCTGGAAGTATTTCTTTCAAAACCTAACTCACTTCTCCATCAGCAACAATTTGCTAGATGTCGTGCATCTAACATAGATGGATTTGGTTCGAGAGATATATGTGTTCCTTCAAATTAGCTGAATAGACATATTTTTAGCAAACAGAGCCAAATCTCCACCTTGAAACACCTAAGTTGCAGGAAGTATTCCTTGAAAAACTAACTCAATTGTCACTGGGCAACCAAGCCCTAACATGCCCCTGCTTCTAACACAGATGGTTTTCTTTCAAGAGACATGTGTTCCTTCAACTTAGCTGAATAGGCTTATCTGGATTAAACAGAGGCAATCTTCACCTTGTAACACCTAAGGTGCAGAAGCATTTCGTTCAAAAACTACCTCATTCTCACATTGAAACAATGTTCTATATGTCAATGCTTGTACAACACATGGTTGTCTTTGGAGAGATACATGTGTTTCTTCAACACAACTGAATAGGCCTATTTGGAACAAAATGAGCCTTTCTCCACCTTGAAACACAAAGGTCGCAGGAAGGATTCCTTGAAAAACTAACTCAATTCTCACTGGACAACAATGCGCTAGGTGCTCTTCCTTGTGACATAGATGGTTATCTTTCGAGAGAAACTTGTGCTCCTTCAACTTAGCTGAATAGGCCCATCTGCATCAAACAGAGCCTATCTCCACTTTGAAAACTATGATTTGAGGGAATATTCCCTTGAAAAACTAACTCAATTCTCAGTAATAAACTAGGTGCTTGCTATTCCTGCTTCTGACACAGATGGTTTTATGCCGAGAGATACAGATGTTTCTTCAGTTAGGTGAATAGGCCTATTTGAAACAAAATGAGCATTTCTCCAACTTGAAAGCTGTGATTTTTCTGGCAGTATTTCTTTCAAAAACTAACTGAATTCACACTGGGCAACAATGTCCTAGATGCTCCTGCTTCTAACACAGACAATTTTGTTTGGAGAGATACATGTGTTCCTTCCAAGAAGCAGAACAGGCCTATCTGGAGGAACAGAGCCTATCTCCGCCTTGATCCACCCAATTTGCAGGAATTATTCCTTGAAAAGCTATCTAAGTTCCCACTGGACAACAATGCGGTAGATGCTCCTGCTTCTTACACAGATGGGTTTCATTCGAGAGATACATGTGTTCCTTCAACTTAGCAGAATAGTCCTATCTGGAGCAAAGAGAGGCTATCTTCACCTGGAAATATATGATTTGCAGGAAGTATTACTTGCAAAAAACTAACTCAATTCTCACAGGGAAACAATGTGCTAGATACGCCTGCTTCTAACACAGACAGTTTTCGTTTTAGCAATACATGTGTTTTTTCAATATAGCTGAATAAGCCTACTTGGAGCAAGCAGAGCCTATCTCCACCTTGAAACACCTAAGTCGCAGGAAGTAGTCCCTGAAAAACTAACTCAATTCTCACTGGACAACAGTGTACTAAATGCTCCTGCATCTAATTCAGATGGTTTTTTCAAGAAATACATGTGCTCCTTCAACTTATCTGAAAAGCCTCTCTGGAGAAAACAGAGACTATCTCCTTCTTGAAAACTATTATTGGCAGGAAGGATTCCTTTAATAGGTGACTCAGTTCTCCCAGCGAAACGATGCACTAGGTGCTCCTGCTTTTAAAACAAATGGTTTTCTTTTGGGTGATACCCTGTTTCTTCAACTTAGTTGAATAGGCCTATTTGATGTAAACAGAGCCTATCTGCACCTTCAAACACCTAACATGCAAGAAGTATCCTTTGAAAAACTAACTCAGTTCTCACTGGGCAAAAATGTGCTAGATGCCCAAGTTTCTAACAAAGATGGTTTTCTTTTGAGAGATATATATGTTCCTCCTACTTCTCTGAATAGTCCTATCTGGGGCAAACTGAGCCTACCTGCACCTTGAAACACCTAGGTGGAAGAATGTATTCCTTTCCAAACCTAAATTGATTCTCACAGGGAAACGTGCTAGATGCAACAGCCTCTAACATAGATGATTTTCTTCTGAGAGATACATGTGTTTCTTCAAGTCACATGAGTAGGCCTATTTGGAGAAATCAGAGCCTATCTCCACCTTGAAAACTCCAATTGGAGGAAGTATTCCTTTCAAACACTAACTCAATTCTCACAGGGAAACAATGTGCAAGATGGTCCTGCTTCTAACATATATGGGTTTCTTTTGAGAGATACATTTCTTTCTTCAAGTCCGCTGAATACACCTATTTAGAGCCAACAGACCTTCTCCACCTTGAAACACCTAGGTTGCAGAAAGTATTCTTTCAAAAACTAACTCAATTCTCACAGGGAAACAATGCAGTAGTTGTTCCTGCTTCTAACATGGATGATTTTCTTTATAGAGGTACATGTGTTTTCTCAACTCAGATGAGTAGGCCCATCTGGGACAAAATGAGCCTTTCTCCACCGTGAAAACTATTATTTGCAGGAAGTATTCGTTTCAAGAGCTAACTCAATTCTTACAGGGAAATATAGTGCTATATGCTGCAGCATCTAACATAGATGGTTTTCTTTTGAGGGATATAATGTTTCTTCAACACAGCACAATGAGTGTATTT